>NC_053154.1:172232731-172532731 GCF_016835505.1 Polypterus senegalus
GTGCCCTGGATGTGCATCCCACAAATCTCCATCAACTGCAAGATGCTATCCTATCAATATGGGCCAACATTTCTAAAGAATGCTTTTAGCACCTTGTTGAATCAATGCCACGTAGAATTAAGGCAGTTCTGAAGGCGAAAGGGGGTCAAACACCGTATTAGTATGGTGTTCCTAATAATCCTTTAGGTGAGTGTATATATATATATTGTGATATTTGGCCGGCTTATCATCCCAGCCAATACCCCCAGGCTGCCAAATGGAGCCCTCCCTGCAGTATGGAGGTGCCCCGAAGACCAGAAGGGAATCATGGACGATGTAGTTTTTATTCTCAGCCCTGCTGGATACCTCAGGGGCCGCAAGAGGGTGCTGCAGGGAGGACCGAGGACTCATTTGTGCCCTATGACCCGGAAACTCGTCATAGGAAGAGCGACGGGCTTCCGGGGTGAAGAAAAGAACTTTTACCTGACCCGGAAGTGATTGAGGATCACATGGACTGGGGATTGAGAACTCTTCCGGGTCAGGGATTATAAAAGGACTGTGGGAGCTCCCAGACGGCGAGCTGAGCTGGGTGGAAGGGTGGCAACGCGTCTGGGAGCTGGAGGATTGGTTATTGTGTATTATTGTGATTTATATGAGTATTGTGGTGGAGAGTGTGCTTTGTGCACTGTGGAAGAGTAATAAAGTCAACTTGAGGAATTTTACCTGGTGTCTGGAGTCGTGGACATGGGTTCAAGGGAGTGAGAGCACCCCCTATCTACCACTATATATATATATATATATATATATATATATATATATATATATACATGAGGTGTGGCAGAAAAGTAATGAGACTGGCAACACTGCAAGCGATCTGGCAACGCTGCTCTGTTGTCCTTGATAGAGCACGTGTATCAGTACCCTCCCATAGCTCAGTGCGAGTTTCAACTCCTTCCGTTAACTACGTGATTTTTGTGACTGCTATTAGCAAAGTTGTGTTTTTGGTTGTGCGTCACGCAAAATGGAACAGCGGAATTTGGAGCAATGTTGTGCCATTAAATTTTGTGTTAAGCTTGGAGAATCGGCAAGTGTGACGTTTGAAAAGTTAAAACTAGCCTATGGGGAACATTCTTTATCCCAAGCTCAAGTTTTTCAGGGAGGCCTTCAACTTCGAAAACCAATGAAAACATCGAACGTGTGAACACTCTTGTGAGATCAGACCGTCGTTTAACATTAAGAATGTTGAGTGAACAATTAAATTTGAACAGATTTACCGTTCATCAAATTTTGACTGAACATTTTGCACATGCGAAAGGTCTGTGCCAAAATGGTACCGAAAAACCTCACAATTGAGCAGAAGGACAATCGAAAAAACACATTCCTGTGGTTCCCTAGCCCCCTTATTCACCTGACCTCAGTCCGTGTGACTTTTTCCTTTTTCCTAAACTGAAAAATGTCCTCAAAGGACGTCATTTCAGGACTTTAGAAAACATCCAAAAGAGTGTAACGGACATGCTGAAGACCATACCGGTTGAAGACTTCCAGCGCTGCTACCAACAGTGTGAACAACGTCTCCATCGGTGTGTAGCTGCCCAAGGGAACTACTTTGAAGGGGATAACATTGATGTTTGAAAAAAATAAAAACTTTTGTAAATAAAAAATCAGTCTCATTACTTTTCTGCCACACCTCATATATATATATTGTGAACGGTACCCGGGCACAGACAGGCGGACATGTTGTTGTAAAACCACCACACGTTTATTTACAATCTATTTACAATATATCGGTCACCAAGACCCCAAACAATGGTCACAAAGACCCAGTCACGTGCACAAACCCCAAACTCCCAATGTCCTGGCCACAATGCCTTTCTTCGGGCCGCCTCCACTCTCCACTGCTTCGTCCTCCTTCCACCCGACTCCAGCACTGAATGACGGGAGACGGCCCCTTTTATGAAGGACCCGGATGAGCCCCAGGTGTTCCCGGCAATCTTCTGGCCACGCCCCAGCGTGGCGGAAGTGTCGGCTGTCCTCCCGGCTGCTCCCCGGGCACCGTCTCAAGTCTTCCCCCCAGCACTTCCTGGTGTGGCAGGAGTGCTGGGGAAACAATCCCCAAGGCATTGGGGCGCCTCCTGGCGGTGGCCACGGGCCCCTACAGGGAAGAGCTTCCAAGCCCTTGACCCGTGGCTCCCAAAGCAACCCGAAGGCGCACACCACGTGATCAGGCGGGCTCTGACCCTCTTCCGGTCCCTCCAGGCGTCCCGGCCGGGTCATAGCCCCTGGCATCCCTGACAATATATATTGTGGCAGTAGGGGGCAGTAGTGCACTCTTGAACCCTCAGGTACAACTCCAGACACTAGGTAAAAGTCCACGACCTTTTTATTTTTTCCCACAGTGCACCAAGCACCTTCCACACTACTCATAAATAAACTCTTTAAACAAACCACTACTATTAAACTCTCCTCCTCGCCCAGACACTTTGCTCCTCCACCTCCCAGCACAGCTCAGTGTCCGGACTGAGGCACCGTCCTTTTATAGCCCCTGACCCGGAGGTGTTCCTGTCCCAGCAGTCCACAGTTCCTTATTCCTTCCGGGTCAGGGCAATCAGTCTTTACTTCACCCGAGCACGCCATTCCTTCCCGTCACGTGACTGTGACGTACTCCCGGGTCATAAGGCACAACAGATCCCACAAGTCCCCCCACAGCGACTCCTGGTGGTCCCCAAGGTATCCAGCAGGGCTGTGTATAAACACTACAGAGTCCATAAGGCCCTGCTGGACCTCGGGCACGATCCTGCTGTCGGGAGAGCTCCTCCTGTCGGCCTGGGGTGCGGACGCCTGGGAAGCCGGCAGTCTTCCACAATATATATATATATATATATATATATATATACACATACAGTATATATATATACCCGCGCTTTGCAATGGAGAAGTAGTGTGTTAAAGAAGTTATGAAAAAGAAAAGGGAACATTTTAAAAATAACGTAACATGATTGTCAATATACAGTAATTGTTTTGTGAGTGTTATGAGCGTTGCTGTCATCAAGGATTTGATTATCATTATTTCTTTCAATCAGGTTTGTATTTGTAGGATGTGTTGTGTTCAAGTTACATTCCGTGTTTGTCAATCATTGTAAAGATAACAGGTTTCGATTCGTTTCTTACTGCATCAATAAACAGCTCGTCTTCCTCTCTATCTGAGACGTGACACACTGCATGCACGGGTTATTTTTACACTGTCTTCCTTTAGTGGGACATTGACTTTTTCCACCGTGTGTTTTGTTTCCGCAGTAGTTGCACTTATGAATATGCTTGTATGTGTCACACGCTTCATATTTTTTTGCTGCCTTCTCAATTGTGTAATTCGTTTTTTGTTCAGCACTCTTTGGAACTGTTGCTTTTTGTCTGTGCACTGCGTCAGTTCACGTGAGCCGCTCGGTGTACATGCATCGAAGGTTTCCAGCTGTACTGGTGCCATCTCGTGCTATTTTCACGGCTGTATTTAATGTTAGCTAAGACCCAGCACTTAAATGTTTCTCTCGCAGTTTCGCTGAGTTTGTGCCAAACACCACCCTGACCATCTCATCTTCGTCTGCATAAGCACAGTCCTTCACCCGTGAATATTTAGTGGCAGTGTTTCTATTGGATTGCCGCTGACGGACGGCCTTATATGGGCAGGCACTAAATTACGTGGGAGGCGTAACTCCGCCTCCCACAGCCATTGAGCAGAAGTCTATTATAGTATATGGACGAAAAAATAGGTTCCAGTTATGACCATTACGCGTAAAATTTCGAAATGAAACCTGCCCAACTTGTAAGTAAGCTGTAAGGAATGAGCCTGACAAATTTCAGCCTTCTACCTACACGGGAAGTTGGAGAATTAGTGATGAGTGAGTGAGTGAGTGAGTGAGTCAGTCAGTGAGTTAGTGAGTGAGTGAGTCAGTGAGGGCTTTGCCTTTTATTAGTATATATATATATATATATATATATATATATATATATATATATATATATATAAAAGGAAAGTGACACCCTTAAGAATTTGTTGATAAAGCAACATGAGATGATTGGCATCAGTGTGCATTCAAATTACCAAATTTGGAACTCTTCAACAGTAACTCATAGGCCAGACATCAAGTTTGCCATAAAAAGGTGATTACTAGACCAACCTGGGTTGTGGTGACCATATGGTCAATTTACTCTAGTTTTATAGAGGCCCGAATTGTTGGGCCCTATGAGGCAAGGGGGTAAGCTGAATGTTGCCATGATATAAGTTGGTTTTTATTTTTTCTCAGGTTTTACTTAAGCTAGAATATTCATCTTGGTGTTGTGTTGGAGGTTGAAAAATCCAAAGAATCCGTGTCTACAATCAGAATATTACTTAGAGCTTCCATTTTGACTTGACAATGGGCATCTCCATTTTGTGACACCGTGTCATCTATTTCCCATGAAATCTGACTCTGACTCTGATTTTTGGTTTATGATTTGGCTTTTGACCCTCGCTTTATCTTAACTCTGCTATTTCTCCTGTTTTTGCAGTCAGTGAAAATGTACTGTGGTACAAATTGGTAGAATAGCTGTGACAGTGAAACAGTAATGGAGATGAAACCAATAAATAACACAATACTTGTACAATTATGTTAAATCAGTTTTTTATTGTCAAAAGAGAAACCCACTTCATGTTTATTTTCATTGGAAAAAGGACATTAAATTCAAACCTAACTGGAAGTTGTCATCTAAAAAAGAGTTACTTCTAGGCAGAAAGGTGATAAAGAGACTGGGAGATGAAAAACATTAATGGAAGAAGGCAGAGATGAAGCCAAGAACAAGATTTAGATCAGTAGAAGTAAAAATATCAAGCATCAAGTACAACATGTACAAAGCTTGCAGGTTGAAAAGGCAAGCAAAATATCCTCATACTAACTTGTTTTTATTACCACTAACTATCCAAGAATTAAGTTGTTTGTATTTCACAGTGAATCCAGAATTCAAATGACAGAAGCTGTTCACCATAATTCTATATACAGTAGGTGGAATGTCTATTATGGGTCATAGTTTTATAGATAGATACTTTATTTATCCCAAGGGGAACTTCACAAGCGCTTGAAGTTGACTGCTTGACTAAACGAGTCTCGGCATGTGAAAATTCATGTCCAAGTTGTAAAAAGTAGTAAAAAATGTCCAGGGAACGAGTCCACATAAAAGAAAGTGATAGGAGTGATCAGTAAAATAGAGAAAAAAGGTAGAAAAAATAAAGTCGTACATGGAGCTATTGGAAAGGCTGCCACTCGCAGCAGTGCCTGAGTCAATGCCAATTTTATTTTTAGTTGTTAATACTGTATTTTGCAGTCTTTGGCTTTGCCTCTAAAAAAGTGGAGATGTTGCATAAGTTTTAAAGATCAAGAAATTTAATAATCTGGTCTCTTTTTTTGATTTAGTTAATTTTGGAATACTTAAATTTAGAAAAACATTTTCTCATGGTGCAATTTTGTTGTGCCACGATTGCTTGTAGTTTGTAATGTAGGGGTGCCAGGCTGGTGCTAGGCAAGATGTCCAGGAGTGCGAAACACATGACAATTACTGAAATAATATAAAGGTCAGCATCATACACTCCTTTACTTGTCCAAGTTTGTGACTAATTCAATACTTAAAGGAGCCCTCTCCTTTTCCCTCCCCAAGAAACATGTGCAGCCATGTAAAATAATATTATTAACAAACGATTCTGTCTTATTAATGAAAAAAAAAGGTGAAAAGCAATCTGTACAGATACATGTGGCAACAAAAATGATATCTGTAACTTCAAACAATTAAATGAGCCAGTCTCATGCCAGTGTTTCTTAGCACTGTTAAAGTGTGTCCCAAGAATGCAATTTTGCAAGCACAGTGATACATATATATAGTCACAGATTTGCACAGAAACAGAGGAGGTTGTAGAGACAGGAACTTTATTCAAACACTGCAAAACAAACATTTGTCTCTTTTAAAAGTTTAAACATGCTCCTTGACAGGACAGAGATTCAATCTCAATTAAAAGAATGCAAACTTCTTCTTCAAAGGAGCATGTGTCAGGAGCAAAGAATGTCTGAGAGAGAGAGAAGCAAACAATCAATTCCAAAACTGACAGTTGCTGTTCAGGCTTTTAAGTATGTGGAGTACCGCGCGGGACGCTTATCACACGAGAGAGCCGCAAGTGGCCTAGCAAGTAGGGTAATGAGCAATATGAAGGTAGTCTGTCAATGTTTTCAGGAGGGGTTTTCCCAGGAGCGTCTGTATCCTCTAGGGGTGTGATCAGCCCCCCAGCTCACAATATATATTTTCCCGGCCAATACCCCCACGACACTAGATGCAGTCCTCCCTACAACATAGAGGTACCCCGAATTCCAGCAGGGCATCATGGACCATGGAGCTCAGCTTCACAGCCCTGCTGGATACCGTGGGGGCCGCCAGGGGACGCTGCAGGGAGACATGAACATTGTTTCTATTATAGCCCGGAAGTACTTACAAGTCACAGGGATGGAAGAACTAAAGTATTTCCGGGCTGAAGAAAGGAAGTTTTCGTCTGACCCGGAAGTGCTATGAAATCACATAGACTGAGGGACAGAAGCACTTCTGGGTCAAGGACTATAGAAAGGACTGTGGGAAACCCAGCAGACTGAGCCACAGTTGGGAGGAAGTGTGACAGAGCTGCTGGGTGGAGAGGAGGATTGATTATTGTGTTTTTGTATTGATTATTGTTATTATTGTGGAGTATTGTAGAGGTGGAGGTGCTTTGTGCACATTATTAGAAATATTAAAATCATTTCTTTACTTTATCTGGTGTCTGGACGTGTTGTTTGCGGGTGTCACGGGGCATCAGCAACCCTTGCTGTCACAATATATATATTGTGGGAGCCAGCTTGACCATAGACAGACAGACACCATTTTTAAGTCCACCACACATGGTTTATTTACACTATAAATCTATTTGGATGCAGTCCATCCCGCTTGAAGAAGCGCGGCCTTTCCCAAAAACGATCCCAGTTGTCTATAAACCCGATGTCTTGATTCTCGCAGAAGCCTCTCAGCCAGTTGTTTAAACCCAGCAGACGACTGTAGTATTCATTCGATCGTCTGACGGGAGGTAGTGGACCCGAGATGAAGATTTTTGCGGATGGGGTCCTCTCCTTCGTGTCTTCAACTAGTGCTGCGAAGTCAGCCTTGAGAACCTCTGACTCTCGGTGCCTTATGTCGTTTACGCTGGCATGTAGAATGATGGATCCAATTGCCCTCTTGTGCTTCTGGTAGAAGGTCGGCGCCCGCCTCATCACATCTCGAACTCGAGCACCGGGAAAACAAGAAACAAAGGATTTTCGATTAGGGCACATGATATTCAGGTTTCGTACAATCGAATCACCTACCACGATTACATCACCTGGGGTTGAAGGCAGACTGGGGACGCGGAGAGGGTCGAATCGGTTCTGGATTTGAATGCTCGCCTAATAAGTAATAACGAAGCGCTTTCACCACCCATTTAATCACCAAACATTCTTTCTCAATAGTCAAATAATTGCGTTCCCTGGGAAGCAATTTTCTACTTAAATATGTGATAGGGTGCTCTTCCCCATCAAAAACCTGGGAGAGGATGGCATCTTCACCAAATGCACTTGCGTCCGTCTGTAGAACAAGAAGTCGGGATTCCACAAAACCAGATAGGAAGACAAAGCAATTTTTAAATCACAAAAAGAACACTCACAAATTTCTGTTCATAAAATAGGGCTTTTTTTCAGCCTTTAGTAAGAAAGAGGAGCAGCCCTATTTGCAAAGTCGGGGATAAATCTTAAATAACCAGCAAGCCTAAGAAAAGCGTGTGTTTCTGCATTTTTGGCGGGGGGTAAGCAAGCATCTCTTTCACTTTTCTAAACTGTGGCCGAAGTAAACCCTTGCCCATGGAATAACCCAAATAATGAGTCTCAGACATACCCAATTTACACTTCTTAGGGTTAATTATCAAGCCAGCTTTCAAGAACAGCCTGAAGACGTTTTAATGCGTATGCCAATCATTGCTGAAAATCACAACATCATTAAGGTATGCCCCGGAATTTTCAGAATGAGGGCGCAAGATCTGATCCATCATATGCTGGAAAGTTAGAGGTGCCCCATGAAGATCAAACGGGAGTCTCGTAAATTCATAAAGTCTGTCAGGAGTTGCAAATGCTGTTTTCTCACAACTGCCAGTCTCAAGAGGCACCTGCCAGTAACCTTTCGTGAGATCTAGCTTGGAGATATGACACCTGACCCAGTTTTTCCAACAGTTCGTCAACACGGGGCATTAGATAAGCATCAAATTTAGAGACTTTATTCAAGCACCTGAAATCGATACAGAAGTGAACCGAACCATCTTGCTTTGGGACTAATACGACCGGACTACATCAATCAATTTTACTTTCACGAATTACGTCCAATGGCAGCATCTTCTTATCTTCTTCAGGCACAATATTCTGTCACACTTTCGGGATCCGAAACGGCCGCATCTGCCCTCGAACTCTGGGTTCAGTAGTAATTTTGTGTTCAGCAACGTTAGTCACGCCTGGCAAGTCCGAAAAAACATCAGTGTTCCATTCAATCAAAAATAACAATTCTGTCTTTTGCGAGTCAGTCAAATCGTCACCAATGGCAACATCTGTCTCAGAGACAGCGGCCAAGGAAGTGTACATTCCCTGCGGATCATGTCACTCCTTAAAGAGATTAACGTGTAAAATCTGGAATGGTTTACACTGGCCTGGTATTCTAACCTTGTAATTCACTGGACCCATATGCTCCTCAATAATGGCAGGGCCCTGCCATTTAAGCTAGAAATTTGTGCGGGTCAGATGGAATCAGTACCAACACACGATCACCAGGTTTGAATTCACGGAGCTTACAGTGCCTATCGTAAAGACGTTTCTGCACACGTCACTGATGGTCCACAGCAATAGAAGAAAGATTAGAAATTCTATCTTGCAACGAAATTACCCGATTTGCAAAGCTTGGTCCATGAGCTGTTGTCTTGTTTTCTATCCATTCTTCTCATACAACATCCAGGATGCCTCACAGGCACCTGCCAAATAACAACTCAAAAGGACTCAAGCCAGTGGACACCTGCGGCAATTCCCGCACAGTAAATATAACAAAAGGCAGGACAGAGTACCAAGATGTTGGATCATCATGAGCGACTCGCCTGATCATCTGATTTATATATATATATATATATATATATATATATATATATATATATATATATATATATATATATATATACTACGGGGCTTAGCCCCCTGCTTGCTTTGCTCGCCAACACCTGTGTTTGGTTTTCCAGATACACACTTGTAAGATTTTTTTCTTTAAATTGTTGCTATTTCATTAATTTCAATTTTATTTCAGAACTTCTGTAAAAACAATATTTGGAATCTGTCATGTCCCAATTTGCTGAATCTATTAAATGAGGTCTGTGAGACTTGTGTTTAATGACCATAATGTTTAATGTACCATAATTTAGGATAGGTTTCTCTGTTTGGAATTTCAGCACAGACAAAACGTGGTCACCGCCAGGGAGCATCCCAATGCCTTTGGAACCCTGGACCTCAGCACTTCTGCCACACCTGGAAGTGCTGGAGGGAAGAGGAGCAGGGAAACCCGGAGTGCTTCTGGGGATACTCCTGGCACTTCCGTCACACGGGGGCATGGTGGTGGAAGATTGCCGGGAAGCACCTGGAGCACATCCGGGGAATTATAAAAGGGGCCACCTCCCTTCATTCAGTGCTGGAGTCAGGTGGAAGATGGACAAGGTCTGGAAGGAGGCAAAGAGGTGGCCTGAAGAGAAGGCATTGGGTTGTTGAGGGCCTGGTCTTTTGAGGGTGATTGGTGCTGTGGAACTGGGTTGTGTGTGTCACTGATTTGAATATACAGTGATCCCTTACTATATCGTGCTTCGACTTTCACGGCTTCACTCCATCGCGGATTTTAAATGTAAGCATATCTAAATATGTATCACGGATTTTTCGCTGGTTCGCAGATTTCTGAGGACAATGGGTCTTTTAATTTATGCTACATGCTTCCTCAGTTGGTTTGCCCAGTTGATTTTCATACAAGGGACGCTATAGGCAGATGGCTGAGAAGCTACCCAATCAGAGCACGTATTACATATTAAATAAAACTCCTCAATGATGTACGATGTGCTTCCCGCGAGGTGCTTGATTGTTTGCATTTTCTCTGTCTCTCTCACTCTCTCTGCCTGCCGGAGGGGGTGTGAGCAGAGGGGCTGTTTGCACAGAGGCTGTTTGCCTAGAGGATACGGAAGCTCCTCTAAAAAATGCCGCTTTATCGCGGTGCTTCAGCATACTTAAAAGCACGTATTGATTTTTTGATTGTTTGCTTTTATCTCGCTCTCTCTCTCTGACGGTGCACCTTTGAAAAGAATATATGTTTGCATTCTTTTAATTGTGAAAAAGAACTGTCATCTCTGTCTTGTCATGGAGCACAGTCTAAACTTTTGACTAAAGGGTGTTATTTCATGTCTAGAGGGCTCTAATAATGTTAACAGTGTGGGAGAGTTTATAAGGGCTTAAAATATATAAAAATAACCATACAAACATATGGTTTCTACTTTGCAGATTTTCATCTATCGTGGGGGGTTCTGGAACGCAACCCCTGCGATCGAGGAGGGATTACTGTAGTGTAAATAAACATGTGTGGTGCTTAAAACATCATGTCTACCTGTATGTGTCCAGGCTGTTCCCCACAAGAGATATAGATATATATTATTTTTTTTACTTATTACTAGTTTGTGGCAATTTTTGTATTTTGTTTCTTGTTATTGTTTCATTTGCGTCTTTTGTTGCTTGAGGCAGAGCTTACTCAGATCACATTTTTGGCCACAATAGTCAGTCCAGCATAGTTGGCAGATTCTTCCCTAGACCTCAGGGACAATTATAACACTATTGCAACATTATAAACCACTCAAGTCTAGTTCAGTTCCTCCATCCCCATTAACTTCAACACATTTTGTGGAGTTTGGCGAAGTTCCTTAGCATTTCTGTCTATCATCTTTTAGCATCTCCTGAATTTGAAGGTTGCTAAAACATATTTTAAAAAATAACTCTCCATTGACTGTACGCTGTGACTGATATAAACAGTACTGAAATGTTTCAGATATGCTATATTAAGGAGATGACTTGTGTTTTTGATACACTAACGCAAAGGGTGATTACTCAGAAAATTCCTAATGGAGGGAGATGCCCCCTTTCCTCTAACTCACGGTACATGCTATTAGATGTACTGTCTCTGGGAATTAGCAAGATGCAAATGGAGAATGAAACGTGAACAATAAATCATACAAAAAGGAACAGGACACCAAAACAAAGGGGTCTAGGCAGGCCCAAGTTATAGCAACTGCCTAAGATGCCAAAATTCTAAGAGGCACCAAAAAAAGGGCGGGGTGCCTTTTTTACAAAAAAAAAAAAAATTAATATACACAATTAGATCACATTCTTCTACCAAACATTTTCTCAACTAACATCTAATTTTTTTTTACTTAAAACCGTGCTAACATTTAAATAACATTTGCACTTGAGCGGCATTATTGGATCAATAATCTTCTTCTCACTCTCATACAAAATTTGCATCATTTGGTGCTTGCAAAGTTTCAGGCTACTCATAAATCATAACAATTAATTCAGTACAGGTTTAAAGATATTCCCAGTTCCCCTGTCTTGTAAAAAATAAAAAAAACAAAAGTATCAGTCTCTGCAAAATCATTTCTTTAATTAGACAACCTCCCATTCAACACAATATGAAAGTCATTTATGGTTAATTTAACTCACATATCTTCCTGTTGACGATATTGACAACAGAGCTCCACTGTGGCCTAGCGAGGGAAGGAGCGCTGTCAAGACCAGTCCATAAGGGGGGGCGTGGGATTTGTATCATTTCTCTTATTTATGTTAAAATGCTGGTATACTAGAAGAGAGAAAAAATGAGAATGCTTACTATGCCAGCTCAATATTCAACAAAAGTGAACGCTGCCCAAGCAATAACCATGTGAAAAATGAAAAGCTGACCAACAATTATTCCAATTTTGCTCTGTTAATTATTTTGGATAATATAATGATTATATATATATATATATATATATATATATATATATATATATATATATATATATATATATATATATATATATATATGGACTGCCTATGAGCCGTCTAGATGCTCTCAGAAAGCATACAAACCTGTCCATTAACTCTGATGAAGCAACTTGCATCATTTGGATACTCCTTTTCAGTTGTATAAGCTTCATTCATGCTTTGTCAGCAGCCTGGATGTCTCTCTTATAAACTATCTTGCCTAGACAACCAGTAACTCTTGGGCAAAAACAAAAATTGAAAGCTGAAGTTCTAAAAAAATACCAAAAACCTCTCACAAAGATTTACTTCAGTTTAAACTATCTACCATTAAGAATTTTTAATGACTCAAGAGATATTTATCCACTGAGGGTTAGTGAATATTGCAACCATCGCCATATTTATAGTGTAACTTTTGGTTACATTTTAGTAATGAGACATTCATAAAAATAAGTATTTTCACTTCAAATAAAATCTAACCATAAGATTAAAATCCTTACATAAAAAAAACACAAACCAAGTAAAAATATATTTGTTAAAAATAAATAATACCACAGTACTTACCATTCAACAGTTCAGGTTCATTCCTGTGAATGTAAATATATATTTTATATAATGTTATTATAAATATATGTAATGTTACTTCACATCTATGCCACTTGTGTTGTGAAGAGGGGGGCTGAACGCACTTCAAGGAGACACAGTCACTCCTCTGAAACCCCCTCTTAAACAGTGATACAATGGGAAACAAACAGTTTTTTTTTACCTCCTCTTTGCTCAATCAGCTGCTGGATTGTTGTTGCTGCTGCTGCTGCTGCTGCTGCTGCCATGCTGCCATGCTGCCATGCTGTGTGATCTGCATCTCGCGCAGCGCTTCAAATATTTAAAAGCCTGTACAGCAGCTGTCTTTGTCTTTTATTTCCGGCCCTGGGCGTGGTTAAATGTCTTGGCACAAAGTCTCATCTCGCGGGATGTGAGTTCTTGATATTTTAGTTTATAATTTAAAAATGGAATAAGAATCTGAAAATCTAACAACATCACATTAAAGTTTGATACATTCTGAAAAGAATGATACCAAACATATATATATAGGTTTTAAAATAAGCCTGATTTAATGCATGACATAAAAACACATAAAATCGTTGCACAAAATCATTGCACTTTTAGGCTTAGGATTTTATAAATATAGAGTAGATATATATATAAAGATAAGAATGGTAAGAAAGATTTTGAATCACCCGGTATAATTTATGAAAGTTCGCAAAGCATAGATATGTAACAGCCAGTTATGCAAGGTGTCATCTTTTCAGAGGGACTGACATCTTATGGTGGTGGAGTCCTATTTATGTTCGACCTGGAGGAAAAGACAGGTCCAAGACAGGTCCAAATAGGAAGAAGTGGAAGTGACATCAGGGCTCTTTGAGCTGTGGACTGAAGAAAGAAGAGACATTAGGTGACAGTGCCAGCTATTGACTCAGGGTGGAATTACTAGTTAATAATCCCTGAAGTCATCTCCTATAAATATATATATATGAATTCTTTTGATTGATTGATCATTCAGAAACACACAACTTAGAAACTTTACCAGAATCTACTGATATGAGTGTCAATGATTTATTTACTTCTATCACATTGCCAGAAGGAAGGAGTGAGAAAAGAAGCTGTCCAGGATGGCTGAGCTCTTTTATTATATTGTTTGCCTTTCTAAAGCAAAGGGTTTTGTATTTGTCCTGAAGAGAATACAACTCAGTGCTGGTATGATTCTGTGCAGTCCTGCTCTGATCAGGTGCCATACCAGGAGATTTTACAGAAAGTAGTCAGAAAATTCTGCACTTTTTTTTTTTAATAATGGAAGGCATATATTGCAAGAAAGTAAGTTTCTTGAGCAAATTCTTTTTACGATATTTCCTTTTGGGTTTTGTCCTCACTCTAGCCTGATTCCAACTTCTCTTTCTTGTTGTCCTCACTTCATCACTCATTCTTAACCACAACTCAGTGTGATTCTACTATAGAAAGATCAAATTGGTTGCATCAACAGTGATGATGTGAGGGAGGTGTCAACATTTTGAATTTCCAGGAACAACAAACAATTGACAGCCAAACAAACAGTAAGAAGTAACAGAAATAGCATAAAAAATGTACTGAAGCAGCTGCTCATCCTGAAAATATTATATGTTGCCTTCATCCCTGAACTGAAAAAGTGGAGCATGGAAAAGATAAGTGGAAGGATTCATTTATATGCATTTGTGTTATAATTTGAATAAATTAGCATTATATGGCATCATTACATCATTGACGGGCAGGAGCCAGAGCAAGCACAACAATAATAATATGTGATCTTTCTTCCATAGATGTGAATGAATGTGAATGCAATCCTTGTAAAAATGGAGGGACATGTGTTGAAGGAGCTGGAAATTTCTCTTGCTTGTGCAACCCTGGTTATAATGGCCTTACCTGTGAGACAGGTGAGTGAAGGTGGCACTAAAGAAGTGTTCTGTACTCAGAATGAGGAGAGTGCTGTAAGTGACCCATCAAGTTATTCACACTCATTTGTCAAAGTTATTAGAAATAAAAATACTGTGTACATTTCAAGGTTATTCAGGACTAGAAGCAGCACTCGGATTAGCACAGGTAAGTAATTTCAAGCTCTTGTCAGTTTGTCTGGTAGTCTGGCTTCAGTCTGTTCTGGTGTTTCACTCAAGCTTATTATAGTATTGCCTTTTAATATTAGTTTTGATTTATAATCTTACTTGGAAATTCAGTTTATTTTAAGTTTTCCTTAATTGTGTATTTTTCGTTTTAATTTAGGTTTTTTTTTCTTTTAGTTTCAGTTGTAGTTTTAATAATTTTGGTATGGTTAAAGAGCTACTAAGGAGTTTAGTTTTGTGTCACAATCAGACAGAACTGTACACTTAATGGGTTTGGATATGAGTTTAATGTTAATGGAAGCTTACTACACTACAGATAGTTTACTATCTGGCTTTGTTTTTATCTGTTAAAAAAACAAGAATAATCAAAACCAGATACTGAATATGAACAATTTTATACAGTTTTATATTTTTTAAATATTTTCTATGTCATTTGTGCTGACTGTTGGCACTTTTCATCTTTTCCTTTTCTTGAGCAGAATGGAACATTTTGTGATGGAATTTAGGTGAATTTTAAGGTTTGAGGGTGTTTTACTCTAAATATCTACAGCACACAACATATCCTGCTCCAAGACAATGTGCTTGCATTTAATGCCTTCAATAGTGTATTAAAAATCTCCCAAAGTGAGATTTGTGTTTTTTTCTACCAGCCATATTTATAGACAGAATTTTGACACCTTCAGGTCTGAAAAGATATTATAAATCAGAGAATAGATTCTACTGTGTTCTGACAGGTGTTATCATGAAAATCATGGGGGGCTCAGGAAGAGTAGGGCTCTTAGGCTTGATGCATTGTGCAGACCTCACCTAGCTGTCCTGAGGGAAACAAAGAAAAACAAACATTTAGTGTCAAGGGCTAGGGGCAGTAAGACTTGAATACCCCACGCATAAGAACAGTAAACCTTTAATGAACAGAGCAAAAGCAGATAACAGGAGTATGGCTACTCCCTCATAATTTTTCTCTACATGTTGTAAATGTTTTGTTGACCAGCACATCCCAATTTCAGGCATTTGAATTACATCTTGATATATAAGAAGTGAGTAGAAATACAGCAGTTCAATAACGGACATCAGAATTGTGCAGCCTGGAATTTGGTTTAGTCTGTGCTGCTGTATTAAATACTGTGTACCTACTTCATCTTGGGCTCAGTCAGAATTACAGCTAACATGCCATCATTATGAACAGACTGAAATTTGCCATCATTATGAACAGACTGAAATTCTGTAAGGGATTATCTGTATCTAATTCATCTCCCTTGAGCCCTTGACTAACTGGGCAGATTCAAAGCAAAGTCATCACCTTGGCATGCTTCACTAACACTTGAAGCATAATCTATCATGCTGTCACTATCTGCTCCTGTGGATCTGTCACTGTTATCACACAGCAAATCGCTTTCTTCATCACACACTTTACACTCCCATATTCAGCTTGCTCTGTCAACGCAAATGCTGTGTCAACACCTGCCTTCCGTCACCCACCGCTGATCACTGGATGAATATATGCAGCATGGCTTGTGGTGGATGACTTTCTGTTTTAGAGTTAAAAGTTACAAGAGTTAAAGACTAACAGCAGAAAAATGTATTCAAAAACCAAATTTGAAATTCTTAGTAATATATTTTGATTAATTTTGGGATCGCTGCAGCTTAGGTTAACCCTTGCGTAAGTCCGGTTGTGACAAAAACTAAAAATATTTTTAGTAAATTATTATTTTATTTCAGTATTTCAGTCTTTTCAGCTCCTTTAATAGTTTAGTTTAGTTTAGGTTTTCCATTTTGGTTTTGTTAATTATTTTATTTCAATTTACGAAAATGTTTTTTTATTAATTGTTTCATAGTTTAATAACCTTAGGATCACTTGCTCTGAGCTACCAGGTGGCACTCTTCTTCGAACTGTAGCAAAAAGCGAAAAAAACAAAACAAAACAAAGGTAGTCATGGGGTCAAAAGTTTGGGTCACAATCTTCGACCTGATCAAATTAGGGAGGTGTTCACATTTTGTCTGGAATTGGTCGAACAGTGTGGATTTATATACCAGACACACAAAGGTTTTGACCTTTACATATTAGATAAAGAGAATTTAGCTTGAGATTAAAATACACTGAGTGATTTGCAACTTTATTTTTCCTCAGATGTTGATGAATGTGAAAGCAGTCCCTGTGTAAATGAGGGAACTTGTATTAATGGAGTGAACCATTTCACTTGTTTGTGCAAACTTGGCTACACAGGGCTTACCTGCGAAACAGGTGAGTAGAGGTCTTCAATTGTGTGACTTCACTTTTGACATCTGGAAAATAGAAGATATTTTATGGTTTATTTAATTTATTTTATAATATGCGGTTAACATATTATATTATCGCAGGTTCTTTAGGATTTCCCAATTCCATTACTAGGTTGGTTTACTCTTTAACTTTTAGGTTATCACACATAGAGATACACACACACATAGGGATTCTGCAGACAAAGTCTCAGGTGAAAGCCTAATTGTCAGTCTCCCTGCAATATTCTATTTATAACCCCCTCACATTCATACATACTGTAGATATTCTTAAAAAGACAACGATAATGCCTAAGCGCATCTCACAATAATTTTATAGGAGCCCCTACTTAAGAACTTACTATCACCGACACTGGCAAACATGTGGAAGTCATAGTGACACAATTCAAAGTGGAACTCTTTTGGTTATGCCACTTACCAATAATATGCCCTGCTTTTACAGCAGTTGTCTCTTCTTTCAAGGAAAAACCTCTCAGCCTTGATAAACCCTATGGGCAAATAATGTAGCAACTCCCCATACAGGTATCTTAATTTTCAATTTATTATTTCAATCACACTAAATATAACAACAAAGTGAATACATTTTTATAAAGTGATATTTATTAATGTCCCATGTGGGACTTCGGGACATGTGATATTACACACATTTGATTGATTGGCTGTCCGAATGATGGATGACTTTATTCAAAGTTTTTGATCTGTTTATCTATCTCCATTTCCCATGCAATAAAATAATCGACAAAGTTTTTGATCTTCTTATGTCTCTCCGTTTCCCAACTTATAAAATAATCATTATGGCCAGGGGCATCATCTGGGTATTCTGTTTTGTTTACCTAGATGTTTTAAACTGATTGATTACAGGTACAATTCAGGAAGAGGAGATACTTTAAGCTAATTGCCCTTGTAAAATTAAGTTCATCTTGTTTGTTTGAGTAAAAATATAAGCATCTGCAATTTAAAATTGAAGATATGCCATTCCAAGACTCTACACATATCACTGAATATTATGTGCTAATTTACTTGTTAATGTCAATAAATATTTCACAATGCACCGTTTCTTCAAGAATTAGGCATGCTTTTAGACTGCTATTTAATTTGACTTTTCATCAACAAGGAGGGATGCAGGCCTTGCTGAAGAAGCGAGAGTATATTTAAGAAACTGATCGTATTTATTAAATAGAACTTATATAGAGGAAAGCGAGTTGAATAAGAATACATTAAATTGAAATGAATAAATTGCCTTAAGTGAATCTGGTCATTCAGTTTACCTGTGACAAACATCTGGAAAGTGTCATCAAAGTCCTTAATAGTAATTCAGTCCTGACAGAAATTTCAGATAGTCAATCTGTGCCACACCTAATGATGACTGTGAAGGTGCTTTACGTGAAGATTATCTATCAGGTACGCACACTTGCTGAATGATGCTATTCTGGTTGCTTCAGCAGCCAGCAGGAGCAAATTCACTGCTGTCAGACTAGAGGCAATAATAAGAAGCCATTAAAGGGACAAGTAATCTGTGGGAAATGTTTTTTGTAAAAACATTTCTGTTACATGGTTTCATCTCAGTGTAATTAATCATGGAGTGCTTTCACATGTTCAATGTATAAAGTAAAGACTGATTGATATCATTCTGTAATTAAAGATTATAAAAGACCACGAAAAATAAATCTTCATGACAAAGGTGTATACAATGAATGAACTGTACTTATAACTAAATAATTAGCTGTCATCGGGTTGTCACATGATCTGTATTTTTTGAAATAGAAAGTAAAATCACCCTACAATACTGATTTGTCTGTACCTTTCAATACTGATTTGCTTCTAGTTCTATTTATACCTTTCCTAAGAAGCTAGTTCTGCATTGTAGTGAATCCTAGAATTGGCCATCATGGGCTCTGAATAATCCAAATGCTCCACACTATGATTTTATCTCTTTTAATAACTGGACCTTCAGAGTCAATTCTTTTTACTTTCTATCCTACAGAAGAGAAGGATTCCTGTTCACAAAAGCAATGCCAAAATGAAGGATCTTGCTTAGAAGTTAATGGTACAATGACCTGTGTCTGCAACCTAGGATTCACCGGGGAATACTGCGAGGAAGGTAGTCTTCAGTTTGAACTTTTGCACTTTAAAAGACAAAACATTATTGGCTGAATTGTATACTTTTCTGCACCAATAAAAAAGTAGGGAATTACTATTATCTTCTGCTGGTATCACCTTGAATCACTTCCTTCACATGTGAAAGAAATAAATTGGAAATATATTTAAAGAAAGCAATTTTGTCCTCAAATAGGACCTCTTTGAATATTTAAATAGTTAATCAAACTGAAGAACCAGGTGGGAGGAAGCTTTTCCATTACGTCTTTAATTTCTGTTCATGAAGAGGAAAACACCCTGTTAACACTGCCTACTATGGGTTGATTTCCCAAGCAGAGATGCCACAGAATGCACAGAATGGTTAGAGAATAGAGACAGAAAGTCATTCTTATAGAGAACTGAATTTGCATAACAGTGTTTACTCTGATTAGTTTAGTAGCTTGAATTCACTCTAATTGGCTTAAGAGACATGGATGTTTCCAGCAGAGAGCATAACCAGCTTTCATACCCCAAAATAAAAGTCTCATTTCGCTATATTCTTGGGTCTTACAGTACTTTCCAATACTTCTTGACTTCCTGTGTATGTGACATCGGTCAAGTCTTACTGGGTACATGACACTCAGCCAATTTCTTGAACCATCACTAAGAACCAAGCTGTTCTTTATTGTTCATATGACCTTTATCTGGTTTCCTGATATGCTTAGACTATATTTATAAACCTTTATACTACGTCTAAGTTAAATGCTATATGTTTAATGTTTAAAGCATACCAGAACACTTTATATGCAATAATTATATTACCCCTAAATGACTATGTGACCCTTAAGTCTCATTCTTCTTCCACACACAACACATCTGTATTTTATTGATTGCATTTAACATGTCTGAGCAATCACAAGTTATTTCGACTGTATTTTTGTGTAAGAACAGCACCCAATTCTGCTTCTCTTTGATCATATAACTTTGTGTGAACAGATAATCCTATTTTTGTAAAGAGTTGTGTTTTGAAGTGTTATACAGTATTTAGTTGAAGGCTATAGTTATCCCCTTCTATTTTATGCAACTGTGCATGAGTCATACGCATATCATGTTTTACAGATGTATGGCTAGGAAAAAACTAAAAATATTAATAAAATTAAAGGACATACAATATATACAATGTTTACATATGCCAAAATGCTGCACTCAAGTCAATACATGTTTTAATAAGAGAATTCACATCTTACCTTTTGTCTTATCGTAACCTTTTACCTAATCACTACTGCAGATTTGATTGTTGAACACTGAAAGCTGAAATAGAAATTTAAACTTTAAAACAGATGTGAACATTGTCTTCATGGCACACTTGAGCTCTTTTTCAAAGCCCTTAGGTTTTGTTATGCGTAGTTTAGCCAGTTGTGCTCTATGGCCTAACATAATGGGAAATGTGCAGGGAGTCCTCCTCAAGTGCGGCTCAGAAGAGCCTTTTGGAGTTGGCCTCCTTAGAGTGGACTGTAGAGGACAAACAGACAACTAAGTCTTTTGTTCTTCCATGATTTCAAATGGGGGAAGTTCTTTGAAATCTCAGAGGTTTAAGTATAATTGTGATTGTTATTTCAGAGAAATGTCCTTGCCAAAATGGAGGCTTCTGTATAGATGGCAATTCTACCTGCGACTGTCCTTCTGGATTCACGGGCGACATTTGTGAGCTTGGTGAGCCTTTGTTTCCACTGAATTAAAAATAGAACTACACATGCAGTCGTACTATTATGGTAGCATTTGGTTCTGTTGTGTCAAAGTAAAACAATCCAGGAAAGGTCATGCTTGTTATCACTTTATGCACATCCTACTGTTAGGAAATGCATAAGTCTGGAATGAGCAGGGGCAAACAAATAACCAGAAGGTGAATTCACCTTAAAAAAGGATAAGTGATTGTGTGTCTGTCTGAGTGTCCGTCCGGTTGCTATGTCTCTATCATCACAAACCCACCATTACCATACCAAATAGCATATAACAGAGACATGTCCATTGCTTGGTGCATCGCAAATGTTAACACTGAGGTCTGCGTTGTTTATTTAGATTTCAACCTGTCATAGACAGCCCAGTTTATAACTATAGGGAAAGGCAGAATCTGCCAGAAACCAGAGAAGCAACCAAAACTAATCATCAGGGCCAGAACACAAAACAAAGTCAGGAAATAGGAAGAGAATCCTAGCCCTAAGTCTTCTTGATAGCAGTTTTTGGATACATACTACCACAAGGAAAGCAAGGTACACCATACAGTTTCATTAAATAAGGCTGAATTTGAGTTTGTTTGTTTCTCCAGAAATCTACACTGCTGAACCCATCACTGCAAGATTTTGCACAGGGGATGAACATATACTATATTTCTTTTCAAAAGTTGAATGGGTACCCCTGGTTGTGTTTATCTGGTATGCAATTCCACACTGTTGAAGAAATCTCCATCAATTTTGCACAGATTCCCCTCCGTAGTACTGAAATTTAGCTGCTGACCCCATCCCACATAGTACAGTTGATGCCCTCCTGGGCAGAGCTGGTTTGTACCCCCAGCACAGGCAGCAGCAGGTACCCCCTCTATTACAGAATAAGGATTTGATACTTAATGTGCAAAACAATATACCCTCATGGATGTGTACTGAACATAAATATGATCACCTGCAAAGTATGTTCATTTCTATTGTAATCTATTTTGCGTAGCACTCCATTGAGGTCACTGCTGTGCTAAGTGCAATAAAAAAAAAATCAAGATTTCTTTTAAAATGCTTTATAACACCCAAAACATGACAAGATGATATGACTCTTTAGACACAATTGTACAAACGTTGAAACAGAAAGTCTTGCTTGTTTTGCACCTTAAGCTAAAGAAGAAGCAAGAGACAAAGAACCCAAGTGTGGCTTAGTGGCTAATACATTAAACTTTAAATCAAAAGGACACCAAACGTAGTCCTCATCTCTGAGTTACTGTGAGACCCTGAGTAATTTTCCAGTTCAAAAATACATGTAAACAGTTTTACGATAGCTTTGTCATTGTAAATCTCCTTGGGAGGCTGTTCATTATAGAAAGGCACTATATAAAATAAATGCTGCTGCTATGCAGTCTAATCTTTGCTTTTATTTTTTCTTAATTTTGAGATCTGTAACAGAAGAATATGAATCTAGAAATGTTGGATGGATGAATCATATTTAACTCACTCATGCTTGTTTTCTTTTATTCTTTTACAGAAGTGACTCAGACAGCTTGCAGCCTCAGCATACCTTGCCCAGGTGGCGGGCCGTGTATGGAATATGGGGGCTCCTACCTGTGTACTTGTCAGACGGGAATGATTGAGGCAGAAAGTGAGTTGGGAGAAAGAGGTGTGGAGGCACTTCTAACAAGGTGATGAGCTATGTCAGAGGTAACTGTGATGGGGTATACCTGACACTCAGATATTGCATTGACCCCTGACATTTAGTGGCAATGACAGATGAAGATAACTGAACAATAATGGGATGATGAAACAAGATTGTCAAATCTATACCTAAAGTAGCAAGTTGAAAGGAAGAAAGAACACTGGACTTTTAATAGTATATTTATTATATGATAATTTAAAACTTGTGTATTAAAAGTTTGTGTTCTTTTATCTTCCTGGGGTTTTTAAGAATGGTTTTGGTGAGTGTGTGTGTATGTGTATGAGAATGTGCAAGGTCCGTGCCCAAGCTTTGGCTGCCAGTTATTCTACATATCAGGCTGAGAGATCATCCTGGGAGTACAAAATAGAAGATTAAGGAGAGGGGGATGCAATGCAGCATGTCACTGATTCGAGCTTTTAATGTTTTTTGTTTTTTGATTTGCTGTACTTACCTTTTGTTTTAACTGATTCTAACACGATGCAAGGTTAGCAGGATGATTACAGGATGATTGAGGTAGGTTAACTAATGCACTTCAGCTGCAGTGGCAGCCAGCAGTTCAACTGTAGTATATAAAGAGTGAGGGGTAAATGCGATAGGAGGGAGAAAAAAAGGGGGTGAAAAGAAAGAAATGATAAGAGGAAAAAGAAATGGAATAATTTTAAACTGAAGTAGAGATTGGGAGTGGATGGAGAAGCAAGATTAGGAGGCAAGGAATGAAAGAAAGGGCCATGTTGACTTTAGTAAGGAGTCTCATCCACAAGAACAGGGTCAAACCTGCTCTGCTGGAGCTAAGAACAGAGGAGACAGAGGGAGCTAAAAAGTGTGCTTCAGGTACTAATTGGAGGTGTCAGAGGAAGTCTGAGTTTAGTGCTGGAACAAGATTGAAGCTGCTGATTTAGAGCAGAGGTGGCAGGAGGTCTCTGAGGGGAACTGAGGATGGAGTGAGTGGAGCGAGCAATAAAGTCACTGGTTTTATTTGTCTGGTAAGCTGAGATGGCTTCGATGAAGCTCAGCTCATGGACTGAGTGCCGGGGAATATTGCATAAAATGTGCTGCTCTGAGGAAGGACTGAGATCTCTTGTTTCTCCTATTTCTTTGAACGTGGTTTTAATTATTTATATATTTACAACTGTTTACTACACTCCTGAAGACTTTGATTCATGTCTGCCTAATTTTGCACCATTGCACTTGCTTTTATTATCAATAACACATACTTTTTGGATTTTTTCATATAACTAATCGTGTTATTATGTCTCTCATGAGCTGCTGGTCTATTACAATGTACTGGAGTCTATGTAACATCTGAGTGTCGGGTGCGGCCCATAGCAGTGACTTCTGACAAGCTGCTCAGCAGCAGAACTATTGGACAGTTGAGAGGTTTGATAGCCTGGCATTTTAGAAATACAGAATGTTGATGGATTGCTTATCATTTTTCTAGTTTATTAAACATTACTAGTAAGCTATCGTCTGTATTCTCATTTTTATTTCCTTCAACTATAGAATGAAAAATGATAAAGGGGAGCAAGTGATTAATGATTTTTTCATTTTTACTTTTGTTTGTAGTATAATGCCGGTTTTCTTGAAATAAGTAGATTCAGAATTGAATTCCATCACTTGAGATAGTAATGGTGAGAATGAGGGGGTTACTGTCCAATATATACTGTAACTTCTCATGTAGTGCTCAGCTCAACAAACTCTGCCCCTCATAGTTCAATGACTGGCTACACAACCAACAAAAACAACTATAAACATCTTGCCAAAAACATGTATGTAAAATTGGAGAATCCCCAGCTAATTAAAAGGAAGATAAGTGGCAAAGTTAGGTAAAGTACAACATTTAGAAATAAATTACACATCTTTTCAGTTTATAAGACTCCACTTTGTCCATCCTTTTTTGTACCCTCTCTGTCTAGCTAGGAGTCACAGAGACTGGGGCATAAGACAGGAACCAACCCTGGACTGGCACTTGCACTCACACTCGGGAGAGTTTTGGGTCTCTAACTAACTCAATACAGTACATTCATCTTTGGGATATGTGAAGAAACCCAAAATGCCAGGAGAAAAATGCATTTGTCACAAGAAGAGTGTGCAAGCCCCGCACAGAAAGTAACCCAATATATAAATAATTAAGTTTATGAAAAAATGCAATCACTTAGACCCTCATTAGTAATCCCCAGTGTGTTCCTCCCCAGCTCTTCATTTTCATCTTATGTCATTTATATTTGATTTTTTTTTTCAGTACAGCCTTCTGCTTGCGATTCAGCTCCCTGCTTAAATGGTGGTGTCTGTTTAGAGCGAGACAGTGGATACATTTGTGAATGCAAGTTGGGCTACAGAGGAAAAAATTGTGAACAAGGTAAAAGATTCACCTGGAGTCCCAAAACAAGCATATCAATCTCCTAAACAACTTTGTCTTATGTTCCCCTTTAGTATGTACTAAAACAAAGGATAAATTGGGCTCAGCCAATTAGTTGGCCAAGCAACATTTTCATTAGTAGATCACACTGCTTTTCTTAATTGCTTTTACACTAAATCGTCTTCTTCTCCTCTTCATCTCCTCCAACTTCTAAGTTTAGGTCGATGTGCTTGATCAACCGTCTCCAAACACCTTGGTCCTGCACCTCCTTGACAGCCAAGTCCTTTTACTTCATATCTTATGTTTCTTTATCCATCTACCTCCACTTTAGCCTCCCTAGCTTTCTCTTCCTCTGTACTTCCATTCCCATCACTCCTGGGCCCACATATTCATTGCCTCTGCTCATCATATGTCCATACCACTTCAACCTACATTTCTAGATATCTCTTGTCTTTTGTTGTTCCTCCAATTGTCTCATTTCTTATTCTGTCCTTTTGTACCTATACATGTCCATCTCAACATTTTTAATTCTATTATATCTAACTTCTTCTCCGGTACTCCCTTTACTACCGATGTCTCAGCTCATTGATGATCTTACCACTGTCTTATAAACCTTATCTTTAACCATCACCCTAATTCCTACATCACACAATACATGTTGATACCTTTTTTCAATTTTTCCACCCACACAGTGGAGTTATCCCTACATTCAATTCTCCATCTTTTTCTAAATAACACCTCTTATGTGGCACTACATTCATAAAAAGCAAAGGAAATTTAAAATGTTGTGGATTTTCTCTCAAATTACAAGTTTTGTAAATATGTTAGCAATTAAGAGTTCGAGAACTTGTGTCCATAAACAGCAGGACATTATGACAAAATCAAACATGAGGGAGTATATAAAAAGAATAGATGGAGTATACCACCCAGAGTATTTAAGATACAGCTGATGATGAGTGGAA
The DNA here is from genome assembly GCF_016835505.1 of Polypterus senegalus. NCBI lineage: Eukaryota > Metazoa > Chordata > Cladistia > Polypteriformes > Polypteridae > Polypterus > Polypterus senegalus. The sequence continues at coordinate 172,258,578 of NC_053154.1, forward strand.
TTTTGGCCAGCATTTTTTTCCATGTGGGCTGTATTAATGTCTTAAAGGGTTCTAGCATTGCATTAGAGCAACAAGACCTGATTCTGCAGGGTCAGCAACAAGGGTATGGACTCATGTTACCTGCTAAGTCAGAGTTGTTTACCATGCTGGCACCCAGAAGGTGTATGTACTGTATAGACTAGGGATCAAAAAGACATTTTTTGGACATTTCACCTGCTTCTATGGAATAATGACTCAATGATTAGTTTACTGGTAATTTTCTGTAGTGGGCATTGAGCACTTCTATTTCACATTCTTTAGCTCTCTAGTTTAAAGCTTTATTGTATAACTTACTTCTCTCCATGATAACCTTTTCATACATGCATTTACTGAATACGTCTGATCAAGTTTTAGAGTAATGGATAGTCAGAGACAAGGCAGGAATCCACCCTGGAAAGACAGACCTTCACCCACTCTTACCCGGCTAGTTTAGAGTCATCAGTTAACCCAACAAGCACACATTCTACACAGACAGGGCCTGATCTGAGTTTGGAAATGTCTCATAGTTTTAGAGTTTAAAACTGTTTGGAATTAATTTACACATACATTTTTGATTTAAAGCTTGCCTAATTTCTGCATAAATAATTTTTCTTCTGTTTATAACAGAGTCAAGGTCATCTTCATTTTGTGTTGTTTGTAGTGGCTGTGTCTATGTCTCTGTTAGAAACAATTAGAAACAATACAATACAATAAAATGTATTTTTGTATAGCCCAAAATCACACAAGAAGTGCCGCAATGGGCTTTAGCAGGCCCTGCATCTTGACAGTCCCCCAGCCTTGACTCTTTAAGAAGACAAGGAAAAACTCCCACAAAAAACTTGTAGGGAAAAAATAGAAGAAACCTTGGGAAAAGCAGTTTCCAGGTAGGTTGGGCATGCAGTGGGTGTCAAAAAGAAGGGGGTCAATACAATACAACACACAGAACAGAATACAAGAATCCTCAATAGAGTATAAAAATAAAAATATTACAGATTTTAATAGTAGATGATATCACATAATATGATTTGGATTTGTTTAGAGTCCTGGAGACCTCAGCCGTCAAGCAGCCTCCCCCATTTGGCCATTCCACAGCTGAAACAGCGCTGGACCAGCCAATCCGATGAAAGGACCCCTCTATCCCATGATTCTGGTGATCCTCCATCAGGGATGACTTTACCTTAGGCAGGCAAAACAACTTGGCAGGTGGGCCGTGGCACCAAGTGCCACATTTGAGTACTGAGAAGAGAAACAGAATAGGTGAGGGTTAGTAACAAATTATAACTATCATGTTACTTAAGTTTTAGTCCTAATGACTAACAACAGAGATGCAGTCTGTACAGTTAATCAGCAGCTCTAGTCAGGGTATACTAAACTGAAGTAGTGAGTCTTCAGCCGGGATTTAAAAGCTAAGACCAAAGTGGCATCTCTTATAGTACCAGGCAGACCATTCCACAGTTTAGGGGCCCTATAACTAAAAGCACAGCATCCCACTGTTATTTTATTAATCCTTGGAATCATAAGCAGACTGGTATCTTGAGATCTTAATGTGCACTCTGGTTTGTAAGTCATGATAAGTTCAGACAAGTAAGCCGGACCTTGGCCATTTAATGCTTTATATGTTAAAAGGAAGATTTTTGAAATCTGCCCTAAACATAACCAGGAGCCAGTGCAAGTATTTAAGAAATGGAGTTATGTGTTCGTATTTCTTGTTCTTATAATAATTCTTGTAGCAGCATTTTGGATTAACTGGAGGCTGTATAAAGAACAGTTTGAACATCCAGTGAACACTGCATTGCAGTAGTCCCTGTGAATTTCCCCTTGGGATTGATAAAGTATGTATCTATCTATCTATCTATCTATCTATCTATCTATCTATCTATCTATCTATCTATCTATCTATCTATCTATCTATCTATCTAGTCAATCCTACTAGAAATAAATGCATAAATGCATTGCATTGCAAATAAATGCAATGAATTAATTTCTCAGAATCCTCAGAAAACTTTGTAATATGTGGTTTAAATAACATGCTAGAGTCAAAGATAACTCCTAGATTGTGGGCTAATTCAGTAAAATTAATGGTGATTCCAACTGAGTTAAATGATGACAAAATATTGTTGTGATCAGCATCATTCCCTCCAACAATTAACATCTCTGTTTTATCTGTGTTTAAAGACAAGTAGTTCTCATTCATCCACTCCTTTAATTTGCTAACACAACTAATTAAATACAACATCAGAGAAACTTCATTTGATCTAAAGAAAGGTATAACTGAGTGTCATCTGCATAGGAGTGAAAATTAACTTTATGTTTTCTAATGATAGATCCCAGTGGAAGCATGTAAAGCGAAAACAGTAAAGGTCCCAGTACTGTGCCCTGCGGGAGACCATATCTCACTTCTGTGTATAATGATGGAGTACTGTCAGCACATTTCTGCATATATTAGAATTGATTCGATAAATAAGAACTAAACCAAGTGAGCACATTGCCTGTAAGCCCAACATAATTTTCTAGCCTGTGCAGTAAAATAGAATGGTCAGTGGTGTCAAATGCTCCACTTAAGTCTAACAACATAATTACAGTGGAGTTTCCTTCATCAGAGGATATCAGAACGTTAGTGCCATTTCTGTACTATGACCAGTGTGGAAACCAGACTGGAATTACTGAAATAAATTGTAATGCGTAAGATGTGACTGAAGCTGATTGGTGACTACTTTTTCTAGTATTTTAGAGAGAAAGAGTAAATTTGAAATAGGCCTATAATTATTTAGTATGCGTGGGTTTAGTTCTGACTTTTTAAGTAGTGGTTTAATGACTGACACTTTTAGTGAATTAGGTACGGTGCCATACAATAATGAACTATTGATAATGTTCAGAATAGGCGCTGCAAGAACATCCATTGCACCTTTTACTAGTTTTGTTGGCATTGGATCTAGGGACCAAGTAGTGGTTTTCATTTTAGAAATTAAAGTTAAGACTTCCTGCTCAGTTACAGGATTAAAATTACTAAAGTGCTGAATGCAATGTGAGGCAGGGTCTGCTAAGCTAGTATGCGGTTTGTACTGTGATGCTGATCTGGGATCTTATATTTTTAATTTTCTCATTGAAGAAGTTCATAAAGTCTGTACTGCTAATATCTGATGGTATTTTGCACTGTAGATCTGAATTCCCATTTGTTAATTTAGCAATGGTTCTAAACAGAACCCGAGGATTTTTATTATTGCTATCTATTATTGTAGAATAGTATTCTGAGCGAGCTTTAAAGAGAGCTTTTTTATATTTTTTTGTCACTCTCTGTCCATACAATTTGAAAGACATGTAGCTTTGCATTTGCGCTCCAGTTTTCAAAACTCTAATTTAAGAGCTTGAGTTTTTTAATTAAACCAGTGAGAGTTTCTATGTGCTTTAATCACTTATGTTTTAAGGTTAGCCACTGCGTCCAGAGCACCTCTCAAGGTTACATTATAATGTGATGTTAGCTGATCTAAATTGTTTTCCACGTTTACATTTGATGTTAACTGATCTAAATGATTTTCCACAATTACACTTGACTTACTTAAATTATCTATAAATTGTGAAGCAGAATTGCAATCTAGATGTTACACTTTCTTTACTTTAATCTGTGAGTGAGTTGGCAAGGGCAGGACTAAATCAAATGTAATTAAGTAGTGATCGGAAATAATTTAATGGAGTAATATTTAAATTTTGAAATTCAACTTTACAAGTTATAATTAAATCTAATGTGTTGATATGATTATGAGTTGGACCTTTTACAATCTGACAAAATCCTACTGAATTTAACAAATAAGTAAAATATTTACACATTTACTTAGCCAGGTTTCAGTGAGAAGACACTGATCAGATTTTGTACTTAATATATTATTTACCAAAACAGCGTTACTGACAAGGGAGTGAATGTTCAATAAGCAACTGCATACTTCTTTTTGAACTGGTGGAGTGTCTGGTTTTATCCCTTGGTCTAATTATACACCTTATTTTTTGATTATCAAGTAATTCAAGGTTTGCATGAAGGCTAAATTTACTGGATGCTCCACAACAGGGATTATGGGTAACTGCTTCAGGATAGTAACAGGTGGGATAAACAACAGCCTGTGATTTAAGATCACATGACTGTAGCCTGGATAGTGCTCTAATTAGTCAGTCAGGCAGTTTTGCTGCCATATTTTGGGATAATACATAAGATCCCCTCCAGTTAGGATGAAGACCATCTCTTTTGAAAAATCTAGGCTTTTCTCAAAAATCATCTCAATTGTTCACAAACACTATGCTTTTATTTGCACACCAAGGGCCTCATGTATGAATGGTGCGTACGCACAGAAATGTTGCATAAGAACTTTTACACGTTCAAATCATGATGTATAAAACCTACACTTGGCGTAAAGCCACGCACTTTTCCACAGTTCCTCATACCTTGTGATACGCAAGTTCTCTGCTCAGTTTTGCAGACTGGCAGCACCCAGCGTCAAAGCAGTGCTACTGTTCCTGTGTGGTTACTCTTTATTTTCCTGACGCGTCTTTATAAATACGCTGAAACTAACCGCATATTGTTTATTAGTGTAATGCATCTGATTGTAATTAACTTGTAACAATATAATGGTCCAGGGAATAGCCATAATATTCCAAACACCATAACTGCTTTAGCGTTGTTACTCTTAGTGCACTTTCTTCTTCTTCTTTTTTTTCTTTCAGCTGCCCCCTTTAAGAGTTGCCACAGCAGATCATCTTTTTCCATATTACTCTAACTGCACCACTTGGAGTATTTATATCACTGTATTGGGAAATCACTGTATCACTGTATTGGGAAATCACACCAGCAGCTGATCGTAAAGAGAATTATCGGTATACAGCTTCAAGCCCACGCTGCCTCAGCCACGGCAAAACGTTTCAAAGCCTTTCCTGTACGGACCTCGCGGTTCAGAAACAGTTTCATCCCAAGAACTATAAACACACTCAATCAATTGCTCTTTGTAGAACTGTTTGTACTTATAAGTACAATTACACCTCTGCCAACTTGTACTACAGTTATAATATTACACAACCTGCACCACTTTATAAAGCGCGTATTTACGTATTATGACGGTATCATTTGTAAGATGAAATGCAGCAAAATATGTTGATTATATTATACAGATAAAACTTTAACTTCATTTAAATAATCTTTATTGTTAATAATTAAACATGTGAGGACATGGTGCCGCAGCGCTTGCATGTTTCACGCATTGTTCCTGCCTCACACTGTAAATTTGCTGAGACTGGCGCGACACTGGAAGGATAGATGGATAGAATAATTAAACACATACTATGAAGATATTTCAATGTTCCTTAAAAGTTTTGAAGAATCGTCGTTGTAAGCTTGCAGATGGCTTAACGTCTATTACAGAGCTGATTGTGTGGCGATTGGGTATTTGGGGAAAGAAAAGTAAGGACAAGAATTGAAGATTAGTACGTTTGAAAGAGACAGTACTGCTACAATAAATTATTTTATCGAAGGTCGCACATGGCGCAGCAGCATCTTGTTTGAGACATGAACAATCACTGCGCCAGCGTGTTCTTAATAATATGCTTTCATTCCAATCATCATGAAAATGATATCACGTATACATCTCAGTATTTTAATTATTCAGAGAGCTGTAATATCACAAATGTAATAGATTCTGTGTTCTGTCGGAGAAAGTGAAAGAACGGAAGCACGTAGTGATTCACACACATACAGCACATTGAAGATCAAATACAAAACAAAGCATTTAACGTGTTACTTTAGTTATGATGGGATTTAGAAAACTAGTAAATTAAATGATTTTAAGATGAAGTTTATGTTCTGCTTTAATGACAAAATAAACTACGTGATTAAAGTGGATATTTCGAAATTGAAGTTAACATTTTGTGCTTTTTTCCTACTCTGTACCTTTTTTTCTCACTGTACCCTAATAAGCTTCCATATGACACTCAGACGGTGGGCTACGTCTTGCCTTTTCACGGCAACTTTAATATCTGACAACTACTTTTTTATGTCGGGCACTGTGCAACTTTGTGAACTTGAGCTTGTTTCTCCAACATGCTATGTCACTCGATCAACTTCCTTTTGTTGATTATACCAACAAATAGTACGTTTTTCTTTGCCTCCACTTGGTATTCACTGAAATACTTGTATTTTCCCTCTTGCTTTTGCCATTGCCTTTTCACAGAATGCTGAGCTTAAGGTCTATTTATATTGATTTTCATATATTCAAAGAGGCATAATTCTGGGAGGAGATGGGGCAGGACAGAAGGTGCGTGCACGTGCGTTAGTTTTCACGCTGATTGGGATTTATGGAGCAGAAGAACGCGGAAGTTGGAGTACGCACAGATTCCTGCATCTGGAATTTTCTGTGCGTAAGCACATTTCGGCTTTTGTGCTTATGTCATGTTATAATGCGAATTCTATGCACGGAGTTATACACGAGGCCTCAGTTTTCTAGCCAGCAGTGAAGGGAATGCAATCTGCTATAAATCACATTCCCTCTATATAAACTTGGTAAGGGGCCAGATTCAACTAAATTATGACATTTTCTCTTAGCTTTGGTGCCTAGAGAGATGAAGTTCCTCTTTAATACCTCAGATTGCTGTAAATAAATATCATTAGTGCCGACATGCAGCAATAAGGTAGATACTTCATCGTCGGCAACACGGTCCAATGTCGGAAATCTTGGCCCCTGTGAGGCATTTAACATTAAATGCTGGTTTAACATAGTTTGGAATACTAACATTCTGCACTATGGAATCACCAATTATGAGCACTTTCTTATTCTAAGTTTCTACAGGATGGCTGAAAATCTGTTCTGGTTCTGAATTGGTGACCTGGGTGCCGAGGGACAAAATTTTGGCTTCTTTGAACCCCTTCTTACTGTTACCCACTCATCCTGTGGCTGAATTGGTGCTGCTGACTTCGGCCACACACTGACTACAGAGGGACCTGGAGAAACTGAAGTTGAATCAAAAGTAGCCGAATTGCATAAGCAAAACGAGTCGATCAGATTTTCAGTTTAGCTAATTGCTATCAGGTTTCTAATGCGGTCCTCCAATTTGCGTATTTTCCCGACCAACTCTAAACTAACTAAACACTTTTGCCAGGTGAAACTGTCTACACTGTCGGCTGGAAAACCTGAACTGTACATGCTGCAGGACGCACAACGTATAAATGTGCCCTCAACGGGCAGAGAGCACATAGAACTTACGTTTAGTGCTGATATCATCTTCTCCGTTTTTGTAGTAACTTCGGTGGTTCAGTGTTCAGCTGAATCAGTAAGAGACCGTTGGCTTTAAGTTTCCACCACCTGCTGAGCGATCGACTTTGATTTCTCACTACCGGTTATTTCACATGGTCAGCTGTCGGCTTTACTTCAGTTGAACTTACTCAGGTGTTTGCGAAGGGTTACGTGCTTGTGGGGAACGCCGCTGCTCTGTGCTTCCGCTCGCTGCTACTCCAAAGAGGTGTGGCCTGAAAGAGATAGAGGACATGACCATACTGATTGACAGTAGTCAATCCTACTAGAAATAAATACATGAATTAATTTCTCAGAATCCTGTTTATTTAGAAAGCGTCTTAATTTCCCAATATTTTTAAGGGGGAAGAAACATGATTTGGACAACTTTGTAATATGCGCTTTAAATGACATGCTAGAGTCAAAGATAACTCCTAGTTTGCGGGCTGATTTCGTAAAATTAATGTTGATTCCAACTGAGTTAAATGATGACAAAATATTATTGTGATCAGCATCATTCCCTCCAACAATTAACATCTCTATTTTATCTGTGTTTAAAGACAAGTAGTTCTCATCCATCCATTCCTTTAATTCACTAACAGAACTAATTATAGACAACATTGGAGTAACTTCATTTGATATACATAAAAGGTATAACTGGGTGTCATCTGCATAAGGGTGAAAATTAACATTATGTTTCCTAATGATGGATCCCAGTGGAAGCATGTAAAGTGAAAACAGTAAAGGTTCACCAACGCATGTCTTCTTGATCACATAATATTTAAAGTTGGTAGCACGTCATTCAAATTTTCCAAGTTTCTGAGTAAGTACCAAACCTTTGCCAGAGAATAGTTAGCATTATTAGATTTTGTGGAATTTTTTCCTGTTTATTTAGACTTCCCAGTGAGGAATTATGCAGACATATTGGTTTTGGTGTAAAGAACCCCAGTGGCATTTCTTGACACACTTCTGCTGAATAATTCTTTGGCTAAAAGTCCTCAGTGTTAGTGTGTCAGAGAAAGGATGTGCAGCATTGCTCACAAGGACACTCAGTTTTGTTATGATTCTCTTGTTTGCTATATTCTGTTACATTCTCTTATTGATTTTGGTTAAAAACCCACACAACTGACTTTCACGTTCCAGTCAATGTCAATATTAGAATGGTGTGAGAGCAACAGTGTGAGATTAGTTATTTTGGCTCCATCAGACTTTTTGGCTTTGACCTCCGCTTTTTTTTTGGTTTAGGATTTTTGGTTTCATTTCCTGGACCTGAATTCAGTTTTGAACCTACTATTTCATCCAAAGTCAATGTCACATTATGAGACTTTTTGTCAAGGAATATGCCAGTTGCTGATCTTGTCAGCGCACAATGCCAAATTACAAAACTCGAAATCTCTGAGCATGTCTACTTTACTGACCAGGTTATGACTTACCAGCACAGGTGGACAGGTGTGCTCACTCCTTTTTCTGACAGCCAATAGCATGCTGCTTGACAGAACCTGCCACACCTCAAAGACTTCTGAAGTGAGTTCCAGCAGCAATCTCTGCCCTTTTGTTAGTTTTTTCCATTTTGTCATGGTACTGAAATCTTGAGACATCAGAGAGATGAGCCTTTCTTCTGTTTGTGAAGTCCATGCTGCCTGAAGGATCCAGTCCTGTAAACAGCTGTAGTGAGCTGAGCCACGGTCTCTTTCTTTTCTTTGCTTTTTTCATTCTGTTTTAGTATGTAAAACACAAGACATCAGAAAGATGAGCCTCTCTTTTGTTTATGAGGTTCAAAACACAAGTTCCTTAGTTTCTGTCACCGCAGTCTATGCATTTAAGTTCCGGATGCACATCCATTGGTTGTCAGCTCTCCTTCACACACAACCTGCCCTTTCAACTAAAGAGAAAATTAAATCTTTTTGATTTTAATGTAGCCAGTCACAGACTAGTTGGTGTCAGTCATTAGGTATGTCACATTAGGCGATTAGTAACAAAGAGCACTGACTGCCTCTGACTGATTATGTAAATAAAGGCTACAGCTGAAAAACACCAGAAAAGCCATCTAATGTTCATGAGCTTAAAGGAAAACAAAACTGTAATGTGAGAGAACAACCTCAACCTCTGAACCACCTTTGAAAATCAAGGCTTAGTTTGGATTTGCAATCACCATTGAAAGAAAGGTTGTCTGACTAAATGGAAATGGAAAATAATTGTTACACACGGAATGTTTATTTTAAGGACCATGTAAACCAAGTATGTTGAGTGGGAGGGTACATACTTGACGGGTAGGATGAAGTTTTCAAAATAAAAGTTTGTCAGACATGAACTTGTCAAAATAAGTTTGTCCATAATACTCAGAGGTTTCCACAGCTTATGCTACATTTAATAGGGAAAAATATACAATATAAATAGACAGAATTAACAGGATACACTGCAAGAAGAGTTAAGCCATGTTCCCAAAACACAGATGTAGACCAAGAACAGCTAGCCTAAGGGTATGTTGATTTCAAGTTGTAATTTTTAAAATTTCAGTTCATGCTGAGAGTTTTATCAATCTCCATTGCATGTTGCAGCCAGCTTTTAATGATGATTTCAAGGGCACGCTGTAGTGTCAAGTTCACACGCTCAGATTTTATACTTAAATTCATATCATCAAAACCCCCAACAACAGCTGCCTGGTGTACAGCAATCACAACAGCCTACTATTCAAGTTTGGTTCGAAGTCCATCACTTTTCAGTTTTCATTTCACATTCTGGATTTTAATGCAAATTCTTCACTTCACATTGTGCATTTTTAATGTCACTTTCAGGCTGTCACATTTTCCTAATTCCAGGCTCTCAACTTGTACTGTTCATTTCATGCTTTCACTTTCTCTTCATTTTATCTTCTCACTTTCTATTCTTCATTTCACTCTTTGCATTTTTAATCTTCATTTCAGGCCATCACCGACCTCGCCTAAAAGAATGCAGTGACATTAGCCTTCCTATTCTTATTGCTTGCTGTTTGCCTGGCCTCACCTACCTATTAATAGTATCTTTAATGTCTCCAATACTTCATGTTATTGGAACATTGAGCAATCCTGATACATGCAAGTGAGCAACATCCCAGTAAACTACTGCTTTGGTTTTTGGCTTGAAGAAGTAATACACTTAGCAGACAGTTCTTTGGATTCAAAAGCTGACAGTTGAAATGCAGTCCATCCTTCCCATTAAAGAAGAAAAGTGTTTGAATTGAATTGATTTGAATGATTCACACTGTAAGTCTGCGCTACCAGGTGGCCAAAACAAAAATGTACGCCCGTTTCCACGCTCATATTGCAATGAATAAAAAATAAACTTGGCATAAAGTCACACATATTCTCATGCCAGCTCAAATCATTGCCTATGCAAGTTTTTGGCTCGGTTTTGCAAACTGGTGACACCTAGCGACAAAGCAGTGCTGCTGCTCCTGTAGGGTTTCCCTTTATTTTTAAAATTCTTATTCTTTTAATATCCTGTTTTTACAAAGGGGGGTTTGGTTTTTTTTACTGTGCTTTTATTATTTATTGGTGGTTTTAATGCAGTAGTAGTGTGGCTGAGCTGCGGATCTGGGCCGCCAGCTGCACTGGGTTGGTAGTGGTTTGGAACCCTCCTGTGCAACTGGGGCTTAAGTGGGGAGGTATTTTGTATAGTGGATCTGCGGCTACAACAAAATATGGGCACGTTTTAAATCCATAAAGCCGTGTCAGTCTCCGTGGGCGCGATTGCACGGCAGCGGGGAGTTAATAAGGTAATTGGGGTGAGTCACACCTGCGGGTGTGATTGTTCTCAATTGCTTTATTGGCTTCCTGCGACGTGTGATTAAGACGCTGCACCCATGGTGATGTGTGTGTGTGTTTGTGTATATAAGGGCCAGCACAAGAAGATAAAGATGTAAAAGAAAGAGTGGGGAAAGACTGGGACGAATGATGGAGGTTAAAATATGGTGAAGGGCAGTCAGTGAGAAACGATCAGGCCACCTGTTTGGAGAAGGCAGCTTGAGCTGGGGTTGAGGCAGATTGAGGCACTCTAGGGACTGGTTTGCTCCACTGACTAAGCGCGTAGAGTGGGGCGAGCGAGATGTAAAACCTCCCAGTGGATCCGAGGAGCAACTGCGTGAGCGCGAAGGAAGACAGGAGGTGTGCTGACCTCAGACAGTCTGGCTGTGCAGTGTGGCGGCAGCCAAGATATGGGTCGGCAGAAAGGAGTTCGTGCTGCAGAGGCTCTGCCGGCAACGTCTGTGATGGGTGAGCCAGGGAGACAGAAGGTGGTGGGCTGCAATTGGGTGAAGAGAGACTGCATTTTAACTTCTATTTTAATGGATTTATTTATTATGGATTTTATCTCCACGTTTCACTGATTTTATGGATGTGTTTTTTTTAACACTGCACAGTGGACACTTTCGGTTTTACTTTTGTTTTGGATTGGGTTTTTTTTAATAAAAGCACTTGAGCATTTTGCACCATCCCCTGGCATCAATGAGATTTGTCCTCATTTGTCAGGTCATAACTATCGATGGTGTTGGCTCAACAGACTCCTATGTGGGAAAAGGAAGTCTGTTGGGGACCGGCATTGTCACATCCGTATGCCATGTTTTAGTGTGAATTCTGTGCACAGCATTATACATGAGGCCCCTGGTGTGTCATTCTGCTTTTTACATGTGAATCAATAGATCATTCAAGAATAAAGACAAAAAAAAATGATAAATGTGTTTATTTATTTTAGCATACTCTTTGCACAGGTGAATCCTGTGCTGGGATTTCAAGCCAGCAGTTTGGCAGAATATGCAATGACAACAGATTTCCTATTCACTTTACGACCAATTACACGATAAGCCATAAACTCTTCCAACTCAACACTGTAGTCCCCCCCACTCAACATTCGACTCCTGGCTCCAATGATACCCTTCTCATGTAAATAGGCACAATGCAGAAATGGAAAAACAGATGAACAAAACTTTCAAGATTTTAAATAATTCATTTCTATGTTTTCTTAAATCACATTACTTCTAGTTAGATATGCATATTTGTCTTAATTATTATTTTACATATACTATTTGATATATAATAATGTTTTATTTATCTACTATATGAGCAGTATAGCATAGTATAGTGATGTGACTAACTGTCTTGTCACCTTACAATACTTGACCCTTTGAATTTTTGCAGCTCATAAGGCAGCAATGTTTCTTAATTCAGGTACTGGATGTATTGTAGAATTCATTAAATGCACATCCTTGATTCTTATATAGATTATATTTTGATTATCTATAGATTCTGGTTTCTTGATAATTATAAAATCTTACCATGATGTCTCAATTTGTATGATTTATTGTAATACAAATATTTACCAGAAGGATCGTTGCAAAATGTTATTAGAATCAAAATAAGTAGGCAGGTAAAGCCCAACCCAAAGTTAGCACAACATGCCCCTTTTGAATGGTACTGATGAAATGTATTAAATATGGTGTGCACTGCACCTCCTCAAGTTATCTTGTTATGCAAATTTTTATCAGCTCTACTTGTAGCCAATAAAGTTTAAATAGTTTTAGTCATAACAAATGATGTATTCCATTAGTAAAACTGTTAAAAGTGTTTTACCAAATAATTAGATACTTTCAATTTCACTACCACATTGAGAGTATGACAATATTGTTTAAGAGGTAATTTTTGATGCAGTCTGAAAGATGATCTGCATGAACTTGAAAAAAAAAACTACTGATAATAAAGTGGAATTTTTTTATTCTTTCAGTCAAACTCAGTGTTTGTGCATCCAATCCATGTCGCAACGGAGGTTCATGCCGGGGGGACGGAGATGGATACCACTGTCTCTGTCCTTATAGGTTCCATGGAAAACACTGCGAAATTGGTAAGTGTATCTTACTGAATACCAAGTTTGAGTTCTTGTCCCCACTTTGTTCTGCTAACAACTGTTAACTAGAGATTGTTCCATTAAATATCAGCAAGTCAGTAAGGGTAGGATTGTAATTTTGTGAACGAATTTAAGTCAAGAACACTCTCCAGTATACAGAGTGCTGGAGTTCAAACCCACATATCATTAAGTAACTGGATCACTATTCTCCCATTTTGTTGCATCATTTTATTAATTTGGGCTGAAAACTCACACGACTAACTCTTATGTTCCAGACAGTCTCAATATTGGAGTGGTGTGAGAGCTAGTGAGCAGTTACTGAAATCTTTGTGCCTGTTCTTATTTAGCTAAAGAGACAAAAATCTATACTAATAAAAGGCAAAGCCCTCACTCACTCACTCACTCACTGACTCATCACTAATTCTCCAACTTCCCGTGTGGGTGGAAGGCTGAAATTTGGCAGGTTCATTCCTTACAGCTTCTTTACAAAAGTTGGGCAGGTTTTATATCGAAATTCTACGCGTAATGGTCATAACTGGAAGCAGTTTTTCTCCATTTACTGTAATGGAGATGAGCTTCAACGCCGTGGGGGGCGTAGTTTCGTGTGACATCATCACGCCTCCCACGTAATCACGCAGTACATAGAAAACCAGGAAGACCTCAAAAAAGCGCTTAAGAAAACATGCATTATATAATTGAGAAGGCAGCGAAACAATAAGAAGCGAGCGAGTGACATATACAACCATATTCATGAGTTCTGCTACTTCGGAAACAAAGCACGATGTAAACCTACACTTTAAATTAAGTTCATAGACAGGCTGCCGCTGGCGTTTGTAATTTAGTGCCCACCCATATAAGGCCGTCCGTCAGCGGCAATCCAATAGCAAACTGCCACTAAATATTCACGGGTGAAGGACTGTGCTTATGGAGAGGAAGATGAGATGGTCAGGGTGGTGTTTGACACAAACTCAGCGAAACTGCGAGAGAAAGTTTTAAGTGCCAGGACTAAGGTAACATTAAATACAGCCATGGACATAGCACGAGATGGCACCAGCACAGCTGGGAACCTTCGATGCATGTACACCGAGTGGCTCACGTGAACTGGCGCAGTGCACAGATAAAAGCAACAGTTCCAAAGAGCTGAACAAAACCGAATTACACAATTGAAAAGGCAGCAAAAATATGAAGCGTTTGATACATACAAGCATATTCATAAATCCAACTACTGCGGAAACAAAGCACACGTTGGAAAAAGTCAATGTCCCGCTAAAGGAAGACAGTGTAAAAAAAAACCGTGCATGCAGTGTGTCAGGTCTCAGATAAAGAAGAAGACGAGCTGTTTATTGATGCAGTAAGAAACGAATCGATGAATGAAACCTGTCATCTTTACAACGATTGACAAACACGGAATGTAACTTGAACACAACACATCCTACAAATACGAACCTGATTGAAAGAAATAATGATAATCAAATCCTTGATGACAGCAACACTCAGTAACACTCACAAAACAAATACTGTATATTGACAGTCATGTTACGTTATTTTTAAAATGTTCCCTTTTCTTTTTCTAGCTTTTTTAACACACTACTTCTCGCTGCGATCGCGGGTATATATATATATGTATATATATATATCCCGATCTACATACTCGAATAATGGATACTTTATTCGCCATCAATGATTGTTTTGGTAAAGCCATACTCAGTGTATTCATTAGATGAGCGGTAAAAAGTAAGCGAGGGAGGATGACTTATTGAGGCATGCAGGCTGTAGTGTGCGTCAACTCTATCTGAATTGCGCGATCACATTTGAAGAATATATCTTTTCAAGTTCTATTTAGTCCATATGTGTCAAACTCAAGGGCGCGGGCCACATCCGCCCGGCGTAATTATATCCGGCCCGCGAGATCATTTTATATACTGTATTATTGTTATTAAAGCCCGGGTATATGAAGCGCTGGTAACACAATAAACTACAGATCCCATAATGCAGCGCTTCAGCTGCCTTGCCGAACACTTACGCGTTAATCAAGTCTAGCTTATGATGCTGCAAGTTATTGCGAAGCTAGCTCACACGATGCTGAAGAGAAAAGTTGATTCTGAAAATAGAGCCTTTAAAAACCGATGGGAGGCTGAGTATATGTTTACTGAAC
The DNA here is from genome assembly GCF_016835505.1 of Polypterus senegalus. Classification (NCBI taxonomy): domain Eukaryota; kingdom Metazoa; phylum Chordata; class Cladistia; order Polypteriformes; family Polypteridae; genus Polypterus; species Polypterus senegalus. Next base: position 172,273,887 of record NC_053154.1, read on the forward strand.
CCGTGTGTCTCATTTGTGGAGCTAATGTGGCTGTAATTACAGAATTTAATCTAAGACGGCACTATGAGACAAAACATCAGGGAGTTCTGTGTTGTGGAGATTCTCAGGATGGATTGCAGGTGCTCATCAGTGAGGCTGAAAGACCTGAATGCAATGCAGAAGATACAGAAAGCAGAAGAATTAAATAAGAATCTGACACTTCAGTGGACGTTTTTACCCGTGCACAATCACAAAGTGATTTCAAGTGAAGTTGCTTTTATGGGAGACACAAATGCACCAGTGCAACTTTCCCTGTTGCCAAGTAATGTTAAACCAAGTCGTCACTACGGTGTTCCCAAATCGCACTTTGCTGATAAACCGGCGCACTGAGTTTGCACGGCGCTTTGGTGACTTTGAAGAACAAAAAGTCCGTCTACATGCGGCTCGAACCTTGTGCATGTTTGGTAGCACATATCTGTGTGAGAAGCTCTTCTCAGTGATAAAGACTAACAAAACAGCACACAGGAGTCGCCTCACTGATGAGCACCTGCAATCCATCCTGAGAATCTCCACAACACAGAACCTCACACCAAACAGAAACGAACCTGTGCCAAAAAAGATGCCAGGCGTCCAGCTCTAAAATGACATATGAGCAAAGAAAACTGAATGATTTGATTTGTTATTGCTGAAAAGAACACATTTTATTTATATTTCCAGGTTTTGTTATGCAGCATGTTCATATTTGAATTTGTATAATTTTGACAGGATATATTTTTATGGAGAGCAAAATCTTTTGGGATATTTAAAATCTAAGTTTATTTTTATATAAATTACATAAGAGTAAAGAAATTTGAATGTTTGTTCTTTTAACGTTTACTTTATTTCTAACTTGTATAATTTAGACAGGATATATTCTTATGGAGAGCAAAATATTATAAGTTGTTTAAGGTTTGAGTTGATTTATTCACGAATAATATTCCTGTCTGTTTTTACCATTCCTACCAAAGATATTTCTGTCGACTAAATAAAAATTCCTTCTATTTAAAATTTAAATAGAACTTGAACAAATACAATAGTTCATAATATCCACGCAGACTTGCGTAAGGCGGGAGTTATCCGTTTTAACAAGCAGCGTATTGCACTGATCTGAAATAGCTGTGTGTGTATATATGTAGATATGTATGTATATGTATATATATGTTTATATATGTATGTGTGTATGTATATATATATATATGTGTGTGTATATATGTGTGTGTATGTATGTATGTGTGTATATATATATATATATATATATATATATATATATATATATATATATATATATATATACATATATGAACACTCATCACTCACAACAGTGACAAAACATTACATTGACAATCATGTTACGTTATTTTCAAAATGTTTCCTTTTCTTTTTCATTGCTTCTTTAACACACTACTTCTCCGCTGCGAAGTGCGGGTATTTTGCTAGTAAGTAATATTTGAGTGGCACTAAAACCAAAAAAAGTCTCTAATACCTCTGAATTTAACTCGCCAGTCTGCCAGCCAGCTTACAATGCTGACTGCCCTGACAGAATGACAAAATGCTATGAAACAGAAGTGTAATGATTATCCCAACCCATGTTCAGGTTTGCAATATCTTTACTAATTTATGCAAAGAATGCAACAACAAATCTTAAGCAAGAGAGCAGCTACTGAGATCTTTTTAGCATGTCAGGAGCAAAGGTCTAGGTAATGCAGTATCTGTGGTGGCACACTTTTTGTAACCAAAAAAAATCCCAGGGCACACCACAATTCTACCAACCACAAAGCATTACACTTTCCACATGCTAAACTGTACAAAGTGGTGGGATGGCGGCGGCAGAAAAAGCATCTCAGAGATTGCCATTCGCAGACACAGCACTTAGTGAACACTTTAGACACATTTTCCAGCTGCTTCATCCCTTTGCCCACTCATGCAGTGGGTCCTCTCTCTGCCTCACTAATTCGGGGGCAGAGGCAACTTGCATGTTCACTGTTTCTTCGGCTCTTTGAGAGTCACTGGCGAATGCACACCCAAGCACATGGACCTCCGACACGTCTCCTGGCTGGTAAAGTGCTCTTTAAGTGTTGTGTCTGTAAAATGATGATCATAGAGCTGCTTTTATGCTAACTTCTTCAGATAGTTCCATCCTCTTCAGACAGATCTCGACAATCTGAGGAGGAGAGGCATTACACTGTTGCTTCCACCAGTTGCAAAAACTCTTGTGTAGAGTATAATCAGCAAGTCATTAATGGTGATGTTGAGGATGGTATTTAATGTATGCCCATTTAAGAGATGCCTATTCTTTCAAATAAATCAGTCTTCAGTAGTGCAATCAAAGTCAGCAGTTTTGATCATTTAATTTTTACTTTGACGTGTCTGAGTCTCACATGCTATGCCAATTTGAATATATTAGCTTTGTTTTCTTATTGACTTCTTTTCAACTTCCCTTTTATGGAGACATTCAAATTCAGGTTGTACTTGCTCAAGTAGCATTTTATTAAAAGCAATTCCTTTTTAAAATTCTTTTGTGTTGATTCTACATGTATTGTGTGATTCGGTGTGTATTTACTTCATCATTTATGTATTAATTTTATAATTACAGTTTAATGTTAGATTCATTGCATTTAATGACATATATTTATGTGATTAATTAGTTACTTTTTTTTAATCGATTGGCAACCCTACAAAAATGATTTCACACTTTAATTTTTAACTTACCAGATTACTAAAATGCACCCCTAAAAACCTCACTACTTTCTGTACTAGCTAGGATCATGATATCTCCAAACCATACAAATGCTTTCAAGTACATCCCTGGATAATCTGAGAAAGCATTAGCAATAATATTATTCAGTCAGATTCTCAGAAAATGCATCAGTCAGCACTAAGTAAAATATACTCTTCATTGTCTGGGCAAAAATATACATCATACATATCTCTATTTACTGACTTCCCAAAATGTATCCAGGGCAAGGCTTTATTGGAATAACATCTTTGCTTAGTTATCAGGTAGTCTAACGCTCACAGTAATCCTTAATCTACTAGTTGAACAGTTCAGGGTAACTTCTCAAGAATCCTAACCTGTCATGGTACAATGAGAAAATGACTGTTTTCTTTGAAAAGGATCTCATAATTAGAAAACCTATGAATTAACAAACTTTGGAAGTGTTGTCACTCAGGCACCAAGCAGGAGCACTGAATTAATTGAAGTGGAAGGCAGAATGCTTTATATTGTAACGGCAAGGGGATGGACAAACAAGGCACAAACCAGAGATCTGTTTAACAGGCAAAGTTAAGAAATGACCTGGCAGAAAATATTTAAAAGATCAGGTCAAGAAGTAAAGTAAAAAAGATTTGAATTTAGGCAAAGAGGAACTGTAACCCTATGGATTTATTTTTCTTTCTGACTGAGCGTCTTTACAACTGTGTTTTCCTTTTTTATTCTACCTCTGGTTTTCTATATTTTCTGACCATATATCTATCATTTATTTCTTACTAGCAAAATACCCGCGCTTCGCAGCGGAGAAGTAGTGTGTTAAAGAAGCAATGAAAAAGAAAAGGAAACATTTTGAAAATAACGTAACATGATTGTCAATGTAATGTTTTGTCACTGTTGTGAGTGATGAGTGTTGCTGTCATATATATATATATATATATATATATATATATATATATATATATATATATATATATATATATATATATATATATATATATATATTTACACACACACACACACATAAACATATATATATATACATATCTATACATATACACATATATACACATACATATACATACACACATACATACATACACACACATATATACACACACATATATATATATATACATACACACACACATATATAAACATATATATACATATACATACATATCTACATATATACACACACAGCTATTTCGTATCAGTGCAATACGCTGCTTGTTAAAACGGATAACTCCCGCTCTTACGTGCAAGTCTGCGTGGATATTATGAACTATCGTATTTGTTCAAGTTCTATTTAAATTTTAAATAGAAGGAATTTTTATTTAGTCGACAGAAATATCTTTGGTAGGAATGGTAAAACAGACAGGAATATTATTCGTGAATAAATCAACTCAAACCTTAAATAACTTAAAAGAACAAACATTCAAATTTCTTTACTCTTATGTAAATTTATATAAAAAATAAACTTAGATTTTAAATATCCCAAAAGATTTTGCTCTCCATAAAAATATATCCTTTCAAAATTATACAAATTCAAATATGAACATGCTGCATAACAAAACCTGGAAATATAAATAAAATGTGTTCCTTTCAGCAATAACAAATCAAATCATTCAGTTGTCTTTGCTCATATGTCATTTTAGAGCTGGACGCCTGGCATCTATTTTTGGCAACAGGTTCGTTTCTGTTTGGTGTGAGGTTCTGTGTTGTGGAGATTCTCAGGATGGATTGCAGGTGCTCATCAGTGAGGCGACTCCTGTGTGCTGTTTTGTTATTCTTTATCACTGAGAAGAGCTTCTCACACAGATATGTGCTACCAAACATGCACAAGGTTCGAGCCGCATGTAGACGGACTTTTTGTTCTTCAAAGTCACCAAAGCGCCGTGCAAACTCAGTGCGCCAGTTTATCAGCAAAGTGCGTATTTGGGAACACCGTAGTGACGACTTGGTTTAACATTACTTGGCAACAGGGAAAGTTGCACTGGTGCATTTGTGTCTCCCATAAAAGCAACTTCACTTGAAATCACTTTGTGATTGTGCACGGGTAAAACGTCCGCTGAAGTGTCAGATTCTTATTTAATTCTTCTGCTTTCTGTATCTTCTGCATTGCATTCAGGTCTTTCAGCCTCACTGATGAGCACCTGCAATCCATCCTGAGAATCTCCACAACACAGAACTCCCTGATGTTTTGTCTCATAGTGCCGTCTTAGATTAAATTCTGTAATTACAGCCACATTAGCTCCACAAATGAGACACACGGGTTCAGTAAACATATACTCAGCCTCCCATCGGTTTTTAAAGGCTCTATTTTCAGAATCAACTTTTCTCTTCAGCATCGTGTGAGCTAGCTTCGCAATAACTTGCAGCATCATAAGCTAGACTTGATTAACGCGTAAGTGTTGGCAAGGCAGCTGAAGCGCTGCATTATGGGATCTGTAGTTTATTGTGTTACCAGCGCTTCATATACCCGGGCTTTAATAACAATAATACAGTATATAAAATGATCTCGGGGCGGATATAATTACACGCCGGGCGGATGTGGCCCGCGCCCTTGAGTTTGACACATATGGACTAAATAGAACTTGAAAAGATATATTTTTCAAATGTGATGCGCAATTCAGATAGAGTTGACGCACACTACAGCCTGCATGCCTCAATAAGTCATCCTCCCCTCGCTCTTACCGTTCATCTAATGATTACACTGAGTATGGCTTTACCAAAACAATCATTGATGGCGAATAAAGTATCCATTATTCGAGTATGTAGATCGGGATATATATATATACATATATATATATATACCCGCGTATTGCAGCGGAGAAGTAGTGTGTTAAAAAAGCTATGAAAAAGAAAAGGGAACATTTTAAAAATAACGTAACATGACTGTCAATATACAGTATTTGTTTTGTGAGTGTTACTGAGTGTTGCTGTCATCAAGGATTTGATTATCATTATTTCTTTCAATCAGGTTCGTATTTGTAGGATGTGTTGTGTTCAAGTTACATTCCGTGTTTGTCAATCGTTGTAAAGATGACAGGTTTCATTCATCGATTCGTTTCTTACTGCATCAATAAACAGCTCGTCTTCTTCTTTATCTGAGACCTGACACACTGCATGCACGGGTTTTTTTTACACTGTCTTCCTTTAGCGGGACATTGACTTTTTCCAACGTGTGCTTTGTTTCCGCAGTAGTTGGATTTATGAATATGCTTGTATGTATCAAACGCTTCATATTTTTTGCTGCCTTTTCAATTGTGTAATTCGGTTTTGTTCAGCTCTTTGGAACTGTTGCTTTTTATCTGTGCACTGCGTCAGTTCATGTGAGCCACTCGGTGTACATGCATCGAAGGTTCCCAGCTGTGCTGGTGCCATCTCGTGCTATGTCCATGGCTGTATTTAATGTTACCTTAGTCCTGGCACTTAAAACTTTCTCTCGCAGTTTCGCTGAGTTTGTGTCAAACACCACCCTGACCATCTCATCTTCCTCTCCATAAGCACAGTCCTTCACCCGTGAATATTTACCCGTGGCAGTTTGCTATTGGATTGCCGCTGACGGACGGCCTTATATGGGTGGGCACTAAATTACAAACGCCAGCGGCAGCCTGTCTATGAACTTAATTTAAAGTGTAGGTTTACATCGTGCTTTGTTTCCGAAGTAGCAGAACTCATGAATATGGTTGTATATGTCACTCGCTCGCTTCTTATTGTTTCGCTGCCTTCTCAATTATATAATGCATGTTTTCTTCAGCGCTTTTTTGAGGTCTTCCTGGTTTTCTATGTACTGCGTGATTACGTGGGAGCGTGATGATGTCACACGAAACTCCGCCCACGGCGTTGAAGCTCATCTCCATTACAGTAAATGGAGAAAAACTGCTTCCAGTTATGACCATTACGCGTAGAATTTCGATATAAAACCTGCCCAACTTTTGTAAGGAAGCTGTAAGGAATGAACCTGCCAAATTTCAGCCTTCCACCCACACGGGAAGTTGGAGAATTAGTGATGAGTCAGTGAGTGAGTGAGTGAGTCAGTGAGTGAGTGAGTGAGTGAGGGCTTTGCCTTTTATTAGTATAGATTTAAGGCTTATGTGATATGACTTGGGCAGCACAGTGGCACAGTGTTAGTGCTGCTACCTCGCAGTAAGGAGACCTGGGTTTGCTTCCTGGGTCTTCCCTGCAAACATGGAGTTTGCATGTTCTCCCCGTGTCTGTGTGGGTTTCCTACGGGTGCTCTGGTTTCCTCCCAAAGTCCAAAGGCATGCAATTTAGGTGCATTGGTGATCCTAAATTGTCCCTAGTGTGTGTTTGGTGTGTGTGCCCTGCGGTGGGCTGTGTGAGGATATAGCGGATTGGATAATGGATGGATGATATGACTTTGATTTGATCTTCTTACAGAAACATGAAATGAAAAATAAAACAAAACAACGTTTATGTAGCATTGCACCAGGACTATCGTAAACCTGCCTGCCCACTCCCCACTCCCTGTTCCCCCCACTCCCCTGTACCTAAGTCAGTATGTATAAATCAAGAAAATGAACACCAGTGCTACACATTGACATGAAGAGTATTGGTGTGAGCCATGTAATACAAAATGTTAAACCTTTAAATTAAATTTTTGGTAGTATATAAATATGACCCTCGGTGTGTATGTAATTCTTTAGGTACACACTTAACTTATTTGTATTATAGGGATCTGGTGATTTACTGTGATTTTTATGTGCTTGTGCTATTGTTTTCTGGAATTTATGATCTTCTACTCTGTTTTTTAGATCTTGCCTTGGATATCTGTATAAGGATTGTGTTTTCCTTGGACTGCCACTCTGGCAACTTCTTTATGCTTTTTGTTTGTTAAAAAATAATGGCAGGTTTTACAACTAGGAGATCCAAAGCACAAAGATCCGAAAAGCTTTCAAAACATACTCACTAGAGATGGCTATGCTGCCAAACCCTGGCTTAGATAAATAAGAAACACAGAAACTTTAAAAAAATAAAAAGAATTTCATTTTCACAAAATATTTTCTGTAATACTATGAAGTTCCCATGAGCACAATGGCAGAATGGAGTTGCATTAAACACAAGGCAATCCAAGCAGACTATGTCCCAAATCACAGATCCAGAGAATGGTCAAAAAACAGTACAAAAGAGGGTCAAAAATCCAGAAATTCCCAAAAGCACAGCAAAACACAAGAACTCACCAAAACTCCATAGCACATTCAAAATTAAATTAACTTTGAGGAACTGTGGAAGACCCTCCAAAAATATAGAGCAGAGAGCAGGTCCTGGTGGTGATTGGAAGGTGTCACCACCTCTTTGGGGACCAACAACAAAACACGTGGAACATGGCCAAGGCAGCATACATACAAGATTGAATATAAAGAATAATGCACATACTCAACAAAAGCAACATTAACATAAATAAAATGAACAATAGAGTCTGCTTGTTTTCTTTTTCTATTATTTACTGTCTTGGCCTACATCTTTTCCACAGTTCATAGAGGTTAACTAAATTCAAGATTTCAGTGTGATCCAATTCAAATGTTTATCCAGCTTGTTTATATTGTACATTAGCTGAAGATGTGGTATTTCAGTTTTATTTAAAAATACTTAATTAAATCATCATGAGTATCATTTATGTTACACACTGATAAGTAAGCCATTATATATTGTCATGTCATATCATGTAATCCAGACTAGGGTCATTGGGAGGGGTTGGTGGAAACTATCCCAGCTAGTATAAGGCACAATGAAGCAACATTACCCTGGACAGGGCTTATAATTTTCCTTAAAAACGTTCCTCATGTTTGAAAACATTGGTTCTGACAGCATTGTTATGTATTTAGGATAGCATCTTATCTCTCCTTTCTACAAGTTGCTAGTAAAAATGATGCATTTTAAGAAATAATTTCTGCATTTCTCAAGTGACCAATAAACTGAATTTTGTTTGCAAAGCTAATATTTTTTATAGAGCTCTGCAATAGGGGAACTTGCATATTTATGTTCTAATCTGGAAATGTTTGTTACCTTTCTGGTTTGTAATTTAATTTTTGTGTATAACATGAGTAGCTTCTTGTAACTTTAGATATACTTTTACTTTTCACCAGAAAGTTTTGTTTAATTTCAATAAAACATAGGTTTGTATGGAGAAAAATTTAATAACATCTTTACATGCCAACTTTTATGCATAGAATTTATAATTGCATTTTGAATTAATAGAAACTGATACTCTAAACTTTAGGTTTAGTGGTGCATCCTCATGGATAACAATGGTGCTATAAGTACAGAATCTGACAGAGGGCAGCAAATTATCTGTAAAGAACTAATCAGTTCAAAATTAACTATGAGGCAAAAAAAACAAAAAGAATATTGTCTTGAATATATGTAAAGAAACCTATGAGTTTTTTGCAGAAGCCATTTTAGATTCTATGCTGTCAATTGAAGATGTTTCATCCTGTGCAGGGTTTGATACACAGTTAAAATATTTTTTAAAACTATATACCAGAAAAGATGTTACACATGTTGACAATTACATTAATTTGCATGGTCCTAATTTAAAATTTCAAGTTAATACTTAATAAACCATTATTGTTTTTTTAGAAAATGCGTGGGATTAAAGGTGCTTCACCTTAAAGGTAGAAAATGTAGACTTGTTTTTTCACAGGTCATTTGCCTTTACATTCCAGGAAAACCAGACCCTTGTTCATCAAGCCCTTGCATTAATGGCGGAACTTGCTTCCATTACATTGGAAAGTACAAATGTGAATGTACTGCGGATTTCACTGGAAGGCATTGTGAGAATGGTAGGAATTAGACTTCAGCCTCTCAAAAAAGACTTGTAGATCTCCTCATGTTTCAGTTAATATGTGAACTTGAACAATAGTATGAATGAATTCAGTGGGGCATCACAATTTAAGTGGTTAATTTGACAAACAAAAGTTATTATCATTAAACATATATATTGATATTTTACTTGACATACTTCACTAATTGATTGCATCATATTGCTATGGTTCCATTCATGATCAATGATGGAGTGATTGGATACAGGTGACCAAATAGTCTTAAAGTGTTTGGCAGTGAAGACAAAGAAGGCAGAATAAGCAAAACAGTAAATTGTAGAAAGAAGAACCAACAGGCTGACTCTGCATGCAGTGTGCTAGCATCTAGCTTTTGTGATAGTGGTCATGTGTTCAGGAGGATTTCATTAGATAATTGCATATGCAGTAATTGGCAAGGAACAGAAAGGGCCACTCCAAGAGACCACATGTGGTGATGTTTTTTGTATAGTGAAAGGCTTACAGCCATGTAAATAAATTAACATGCTAATTATAACATATACTTGAGTGATCATAATGCATCATAGAAGAGGACTTCCTATCACAATGCTGATCCTTCCATTCCTGACCTATTTCTGGCTGCTACATCTTTGACTCTGAGCAGGCCTTGTCCAGAAGGTTTATAAAACACAAGGCTGGAACTACACAGCTTGATTAAATTATTGCCATTCAGAGTGGTTCATTTTCTGAAATTTACGGATTCTAGTGAGGGTGGCACTGCTGTGATGCAGATGTGGCAAAAGGGTGTTAGGCCTTCAGATACTCCACAAAAGATTTTACTGGCCAGACAAGTAACTACAAATAAATTTATAAATAAAATAATAAGCCAGAAGGAGGATCCAGCAGTAGCGCTTTCAGGGTGGCCCTGCCTCCTGGTGCTCCACCAACAAATCCCAATAAATGGAGACACAATTAAGGGGAGAGAAGGGAAATAATAAATGGTGAGTGAACCTTAAAGAAATAACATAAACACATAAAACTACTAACTCAAAATTAACAAAGACAAGAATAAACCATAAACAACACATAAATCCAAACTGATAGTAAAGTTCATGTACCACGGGGTCAGAGTAAAAAAAGTTCTGGCAGTAAATAAGTACTTTTATAATTCTGTCTAATCTAATTCAGAGTTGTTATGCTGTTATGGTTGTTTTCTGTTTTCATTGATTGAAAAAATGTAGAATTGATTATGCCTGTAAATATGTCACTTCACTTAACATCTGTTTTCAGCTCTAGATGCTTGCCTTTCAAACCCCTGTAAACATGGAGGCAACTGCACAGCAGATACAGACGGGGCTTACCAATGTCACTGTAAGTTTGGATTCCGAGGGACACACTGTGAGACAGGTAACATAATTTTAACAACAAGAAGGTATTTTTTTGAAAAGACTGGCAGCCTATGTAGGGTTGTTTCTGGCATGCAGCCAGTGTCAGGAAAGGCAGCAGCTCATTGTGACCCTGAATGGGATACCCATATGGATTGTAGCAATACTCTCATGTTTTCATATGGAATAAAGAAAACAAAGTTTCTGATATAGTAAGCATTTATGGTGACAATTGGACAACTGCAAATGATATCAAAAAGTCTCAATTTTTTTGTGTTGTGTAATTCATATGTCAGGTCTTCCAGTCGTATGCTCACAACATATGAAACATATCATTTTTTTAACAGTATTTTTACTAAAATATTTTCAAGCTAGTGCTACCCATCAAAGATACAGTAGGATGATATCTAAGTAATCAATGCAAACCTCAGTGTTAATATTTGCACTGCAATATCTATTGGAACGTATTTTGTAATAATAGCGGGCTCTGCCCCCTGCTCACATCGCTTGCCAACCCCCAGGTGGGCGCTAGCAACTTTGCGGCTCTGTCGCTCACGTATGTACAATTTAAGCAGATTGTTATTTTCATGGGAGTTGTTACATATGGATAATAGAACTAACTATTTTACATTAAAGCAAGTAATTAACCATAGTAAAAAATAGTAAAAGGTAATAAATTGAAAGAAAATTATGTTTCATGTTGCATTAGAAGTATTTATTGTGTTATTCGTTTTTGTTCTGTTTAGCATTGAAATTAACACTCAAATGCTTTTTAAATTTACACTTTTACTGTAAAACTTCAGCAAAAACAATATTTGGAATTAACTTTTTGTCAATATCACATTGAATTTTGATTCCGTGTTTGAACTTACATCTTGACAATGCAACATATAACTGCCAATGAGTGAGTATTCTTTCTCTCTAATAAATAAACTGACTTTTTCCTGTGATTCGTTAATTGTCATAGGAAAAGCTATTCTAATGGGAAACTGTAAACATTTTCACATGAATGGCATCTCCTTTGCTGTCTAATGTTTTCTGTGGAAGATGTACATTACCTTTCTTTTCACCTGTTAAAATTTTAAATGTCAGAATTTTTCAACCAATTTTGAATACAACTAATCTTGCCCTATTACATAGCCCATCACTCATACATGAATTATGCAATAACATTATGATACATCCTGGTTTCAACAGTAATTTGGCCGGAGGAAGACCGGTTGTAGATATTCTACAGGATATTGTAAGTTGATGTTTTCATCTTCCGCACAATCACCACCAACTGTTTTAGCATAGTCTAGTGATACGTATTTAACCAATTTACCGTGCTACCGGTCAACAATTTCCACGTTAATCCGTTTGACTTCATCGTTTCTCTGTGCTTGGATTGCCCGTGTACTCATTTCTTCTGTTGATAACCCTTTGGGATGAAATTCTTCAATAAGATTTGGACATAATAAGTCTTCTTTTATTGGGAACTTAAAGAGAGGAAAATGTAAAAATTTATAAGAACTGAGAGCACAGGAACTGTGTCTGACAAAAGCATTCACACGAATGAGAGGTGAGAGGACTGTGGGCGTGGGCCGTTAACCAGAAATGGTTGAGAAGAGGGCGGGACACCCTCTACCGGTTTGAAAAAATCTCTTGGCAATAGTCTCTTCTCATCTCAAGATTTTCTTTTATAATAGAGAGACAAGTACCAATAAAATGCATTATTTTTTAAAATTCCAACAGATGTCACATCATAAACATTTGAAGCAATAAAATGCATTACCACAAATGTTTGATAGCACCTCCATTAGAATGACAAGTGCAATGCATATGTTTCTGTTAAATACCATTTGATATAGGATTTGTAAAAGCAGTGTTAATTTTTGTCAGGCACCATCTGTTGGAGTGGTAAATACAATACATTTATTACTAAAATGTTTGTAATATACATCCATTGGAATGACAGAGACATAGCAACTGGACCGCCACACAGACAACCACACCAACCCTTGTCCTTTTATTAAGGAAGATAAACATTCTCTTGAATGAAAATGGAACGTGCTCTGATGAGAAAAAACTCTTGAATTGTGGACCCATCTGACATTGTTATATTTATATTCATAGTGGTGAGCCACAACTGATACAGTATTTCTCAGAATTATTTAGTGCCAGTCCTCACTAACTTTTCTTTAACTTTTAATTTTTAGTTGTCTTTCTGTGTACTTTGCATTTCTGATATCACATGAAGTGCAGTGTCAGCCAATGAATAAGATGATATTGGGCTGGACTCATGACCAGTTGTGGGGGAATAGCAGGTCTTTAATTTAAATGCTTGGGCACGTCTGAGTGCTTTTAATTTTCTTCCACAATATTATGTACAATACAATACAATACAATACAAATTATTTTTGTATAGCCCAAAATCACACAAGGAGTGCCACAATGGGCTTTAACAGGCCCTGTCTCTTGACAGCCCCCCAGCCGTGACAAGGAAAAACTCCCAAAAAAACCCCAGTAGGGAAAAAATGGAAGAAACCTTGGGAAAGGCAGTTCTAAGAGAGACCCCTTTCCATGTAGGTTGGACGTGCAGTGGGTGTCAAAAGGCAGGGGGTCAATACAGTACAATATAATACACAGAACAGAACAAATCCTCAATACAGTATACAAATAAAAATTTAGAAGTACGTAGCAGAATTTAACAATAGATGATATGTCCTGAAAGTGGTTGATTTAACAGCATTTTAATCAGAATGTATGTGTGTTTGGGACTCTGTGAGCATACGAGTGGTGAACTTGATTCATGGGCTATGTGACACAAGCAGCAAGAGATTTTTTCATGTACTTTTTAATATTGTTTCTGTTGTCCAGCACTGGTCACCATAGACCCCTATTATATTCGAAAACTTGTTATTTACATTCTGCTTGAAATGGAATTAAAAATGTTTCTCAGCCACCACTAAAAAGTACATGAGGTAACTAATATGTAGAAAATATAATTTTTGGTTGGAGTAATTCTTTAAAAAACCAATCCAGTTTCTTAATTTTGGATCTAACCCAGAAGTTTTATGCAGCACCAGTGGTGCTAAATCACAATTGCAGCCTCTAGCTACCCCTAAATCTGAAATGACTCTAGAGACAGCATTGATTTTTGAATATAGTGTGTTTTATATATTTTATTACCTTGTGCAGTTCAAAAACAATATGGATACATAAGAATACTATTGGTATATTCTATATGGATCAGTTTAATGCCACAGATGGCTACTGAATGCTCACATAAGCAGGTAACTTCTAAGTCCAAGGGAAAAACCAAGCCTTGGTTATAAGGATTTGTAATTCATATATTAATTTCTATACACATGCTTCGCTTATTGTACAGTCCCTTTGTGTTTTCTGAAAAATGTCTGCACTGGTAATCAAATAAACTTCCTAAGGAAAAGGAAAGATTAAGAGAAAAAAGGAATAGAAAGAATAGAAAAAGAAAAATATCTGGTCTTCTCAATGGACAGACAGGAATGTTAAAGCAACTCTGCAGTGTCTTCCTCAAACTAAGCACGTTACAAATAAGCTTTTGCATCCATTACGTTAGCTGTCTGGCTACTGTGGGCTGTGGGGCTTCACAAAAATTTGTATTCCACATTCATCTATTAAATAATAAGGCAGATGGTGTTAAGATGCCTCCATTAAACAGAGAAGAATGGGCCATATGTTATAGACATGTCATAGTGATTCTGCCAGCTATAGATTTGGACATCTCTCAACAAGCAAAATGTATTATGACCAGAAAGTCTGGGCCACCCTGAAGGATAGGAATGTGCTTCCATTACAAAGGGTTAGGCGATATCTGTTCTTGTCAGTGAAAACTAAACAAACAAGCATCAATAGTAGGTGAAGTAATCTGAAAGGGCGGCACGGTGGCGCGGTGGTAGCGCTGCTGCCTCGCAGTTAGGAGACCCGGGTTCGCTTCCCAGGTCCTCCCTGCGTGGAGTTTGCATGTTCTCCCCGCACTCCTGCGTGGGTTTCCTCCCACAATCCAAAGACATGCAGGTTAGATGGATTGGCGATTCTAAATTGGCCCGTGGGTGTGCTTGGTGTGTGGGTGTGTTTGTGTGTGTCCTGCGGTGGGTTGGCACCCTGCTCAGGATTGGTTCCTGCCTTGTGCCCTGTGTTGGCTGGGACTGGCTCCAGCAGACCCCCGTGACCCTGTATTCGGATTCAGCAGGTTAGAAAATGGATGGATGGATGGTAATCTGAAATTCTCTATTTGTATTTTGTAATAGAGTCAAACATATAAAAGTGGTTACATGGATTTAGGGAGCCACAAAATTACTTAATATTCCACCTTAATATTTCCCCTTATTATTGGTCAACTTTAAAGATGGTTTTACCTTAAGAAAAATAATCACATAGCAGAAAGTTTTGTGATTATTGTACTACTTTCATTTTATTTTACTTATTTAGGATATTTTTTTCATATTCTGCTATTTTGTGTTGTTTTTTTTATGGGTATGGCCATACGAATTGCCATTCTCTTAATCATATTGCGTTCAAAGTGACATCACTAATACGTGTTATCATGGACACAAAGCATGGGCTAGTATTGCAGCCAGAATGGTTCACGGTTTAATAGAGGCCAAGAGGCCAGTATAATGGGACAGGGGTAATCAACCTGTGCAAGCTTTTGTTCCTCATTGGCCTATGATACCTACATGGATATCCATGGTGCAAAGTGGGAATTACAGTCCTGTGGGACAGCCCTGTCAGGGTCCCTGGGTGCCACCAGTGAGAGCTACAGTGGAAAGCTGCCCTTACTTTGAGGGGCTTCTGTCTGACTTAGAAGTGCTTACATCAAGCAATGCTCTGGCTCCAGAAGTATTCCCAGGTCTAAGAGAGAAAGAGATGCCTTAGCTTGCCATTGGTTGTCAGAGTCTGGAGGCAGAGGACATCACTCGATGTGGAGGAGTGGGAGGAGGTTTAAGGTGCTTATTTGTTTGAGTATACTGCCTAGGATTTTAACCTGGAATTTTGAATGCTTGAGGTCTGTCTGGTGTTCAAGGCTCAGTGGCATCCCCTGGTGGTCACAGAGTCTTTATTTAACACAATGTTTTGGTATCAAATGTTATCCTACTACACAATTGCTGAAAAAAAAACACTTCTTTCTATTCTGCTTAGTTTAGGTAGGGATTTTTTAAACTTTGGCAATGTTCTTTTTGTCGCAATTTTTAGTTAATGTTTAAGATTGATCACAAAGGTATTAAAGCTTGCCCATAACAGAAGTTTGCTCATCTCTTGAACATGATCCCTGTCTACTATTTCTGAGCCCTTTGTTTCACATTCTTTAAATGTATAAACCAATTTATGATCCAAATGGCATGACATGCACAAGCTTTGATAGAGAAGATGTGTACTGTTGTGTATAAATTCTTAAATAGCTCTAAAATAATAAGATTTGTTTTATTAAATGAATTCCCTGCTACTGTATACCAAAAAAGTATAGCTGAATATTAATATTTTATTTATTTATTTCTAAACACTCAAGGACACCGAACAATAGACAAAACACAGATTATAGAAGTTAAAATCAGACAGAACAATTGTAATCAAAGAGAAAAAGCAGTCTTAAACAAATGAGTTTTAAGTTTAGATTTGAAAAGTGAAAATGATTCAATATTTCTAAGCTCAGGTGGTAGTGAGTTCCGAATAGTGGTAAGACGGACGAAGGGGACAGTCAAGTGGATGGAGGAAAAGGATCTGAGGGTGCGAGAGGAAATGGCAACATAGAGGAGGTCGGACAGATATGGAAGAGCAAGGTTGTGGATAGCCTTAAAAGTTAGTAAGAGAAGTTTGAATTGAATTTAGAACTGGAAGCCAATGAAGCTGCTGCAAAATGGGAGTGATATGGTGAATATTTAAAAATACATGGATGGGTATTAATGGCCAGTGCATGTGCTTTCAGAGATCAGCTGTGGTTCCCCATCTCGTGTGAAGAACTCGCAGGTTCAGTACAGCTCCACTCATCCTGGATCAAGTGCCATCTATGTCTGCCACTCTGGTTACTCACTCATCCCAGAATCCACAATAAGCGTGTGCGGTATTCACGGTTCCTGGAGTCAGCCTCCTATTTGTGAAGGTGGGTATGTCTTTGCAAATAAGAGTACATAAGCAGTAAATTACCAGCCTGTCAAGGCCCCATCTTTGTTCAGACCAATGAATCTGGTCTACTGCCTGTGTTATTACACTCTTGGAAAGCTTCGGCTTACTATTGGCATTAGCAGAGTTTGACAAATGCCTCACAGACTTTAGTTTGAATTGTTGAATCAGCAAAGTATCATTCTGACCATGTTTACAACTAGAAAACAATTAGTGTTGGTGTATTTCTTTGTAGGTGGTTTCATTGGTATAGATTATGTAAAGGAAGATCAGACTTAAAAGCAGTCAAGAAGTGCAGCCCACCTGTAGATAAACCAAAAAAAAGGAAAACAAAATGTGTTTTACCAAGAAGAACTGCAGATTTTGTGTTCATTATCTTCATAATGAGTATACCAGGGAGATCAGTGGAAAATGAGGAAAATTATTAGACATACAGAAATCAAAGGCAGTATATAACAAATGAAGAAGGGTAGGAGGGTGTGGAGGGGTTGGATTAATAAGGTGGGATCAGAGGTGTTGGTCATAAAGTTTTATTTAATATCTATTGTAGATGTTCTTCTTTTTAAGCCTGTGTATGCTTGGTTCATGTGACTGTTTTCATTTGATACCCATGATTCAGCCCAATCTTTGGCACTTTTCAAGTCAAAGTCAAGTCAAAGTGAACTTTATTGTCATCTCAACCATATACAAGTATACAGATAGACGAAATTGCGAAGCTCAGGGTCCACTTAGCTTTGAGTTTTATTTGTACCATGTCCCAGTTAAACGTATGTTTGGTATGTGCATATGTGCGTATATCAGAGATTGTGTGTAAATTCCTTCAGACAGCATTGCGATGCTCTTTTTATGTGTGTTGCAGGTGTTTTAGA
Organism: Polypterus senegalus; assembly: GCF_016835505.1. Classification (NCBI taxonomy): domain Eukaryota; kingdom Metazoa; phylum Chordata; class Cladistia; order Polypteriformes; family Polypteridae; genus Polypterus; species Polypterus senegalus. The sequence continues at coordinate 172,291,792 of NC_053154.1, forward strand.
TGTTTGTCCCATGTAGAAAACTGGGCATAAACAGCATAGTATACTGTATACTGCATTCCATGTCTCTGCGCCCAATTTTCTGCTTTTGGCATTAAAAAGAACTCACCAGAGAGTGTTTGCCAGTTTATGCACTATTTTGTTGCCTGATCTGGAGGCGATGCACACTGTACTTTCTGGTACACCACAATGATAAGGAAGGCTGTGCCAGGTGGAATGGGGGCAGTTGTAGCACCCCAAACCCAAAACACAACTACAACAACAAGTCCTCATACAAATGTAAACTTTATTGTTAACTGTTATCTTACAAAAGGCTTCTTTTCCAATATAGCACTCCACAAATTATAATTATTTCGCTCTCTTTCTATTGTTCTTCCACTCCTCCCAAGCAAGTGTTGCCTGTCTCCACTCCCATCTCTAACTTGCCTGGATGTGTTAGAGCGGTTTCTTTTATCTTGGACCCAGGAGTACTTCCCAGTACTAGGGCACAGTCCAATGGAAGTACTTCCAAGTCAATCAGAAATCTTAGAAAGTAGGGATTACTAATCCCAATAGCTACCCCTGGCGAACCCCATGGAGCTCAACCACGATGCCCCATGGAACTATATTATACCCTGCAGGTATCCATGTAGGAACACAAGCCTGGATGTGCTGCCATCTAAACATATTGGGTAAGCCACTGTTTTGAATCTAACATTTCCCCCTGCTCCTCAGTTACATTAGCCTCCTGGTTAAGGATGCCATCCCAAATGCCTGCTGTTCAATATATTAAAAAATAGCAGACTTAAGAAATAGGATTAGCTTTGTCGTAGATTTCTTAAAAATAAATGTTCCAAAGTCACTCTATAAAGGCTTATATATTTTTTTCCATTAGATCTGTTGGAGAGTGACAAATGAATCCTCATTCTACTTCAGCCATGCTAACTAGATAAAGATATTTTTAAGCTTATATAGACAAACATAGATAAGAACAGACAGTCAAAAGCATTAACTGCATTAATGGATCAACTCATATTGTGGTGAAATTACTCATGTAATTTTCTTTGTCTCCAGCATGAAATTAGTTGATTTACAGAAGCTCTTCAAATAAATAAATACAAAAATAGATAAATAAGTAAATAAATAATTATACACACACACACTTTGATCTGAACACACACCAGAATGACTAATAAAGCAATAAAATTCAAAAGAAAGAAAAGTTCTGCCTTGCCAGCACCTGTCAAAGTGAGGCATTATGTAGAGTATAGTTGTTGGTATAAAGGAGCCCCAGTAATGTTTCTTGGCACACTTCTGCTAAATAATTTGTTGACTGAAAGTCCTCAGTGTTAGTGTGTCAGAAAGAGGATGTAGCAACTTTCCATCACAGAAACCTTGTAGGGTCAGACAAAAGGCAAAAGCAAACCTTGAATGAGGTATCGGTAGGAAACACAACACCATACATGACTAATTTAGAGTTGCCACAGGAAAAATACAGAAAATTAAAAAATACACCAATATGGAGAGAATGTGAAAATTCCCAGAGACAGGAATATGAAAAAGGGCTGCACCTCACCATCATTCTGTCATTGAGGGAAATTTTTCAATAAAATATTTGTGTGTATCTGAAAAGGTACATGCCACCATGGTAGTTATTTTCACACATCAAAGTCAAAGGTTTTTCCTATTTTGCAGAAATCAATGAGTGCCTCTCAGAGCCCTGCTTGAATGGTGGAACCTGCAAAGATCGTGTTGCTGCCTATATCTGCGCTTGTGAGAATGGCTTTACTGGACCAAACTGTGAAACAGGTAGAGTGAATGAAAGCTGCTTTTCTTCCATTCTGGGTACCCTTTCTCAGGTCTGGATCAGCTGCAGGTATCTCCTTAAGCTTGCTGTGCACTTACTTTAAAAAAACAAACATTTTTTCTAATTTGCCAATTAAAGTGTCATATTTCTAAATGCTGATATTTAAAAATACAATAGAGAGACCAATGACTCATCACACTGAGACAGAAAGACTTCATCTGCTCTGCAGTTCCAGGCCACTATCGCCTGATGAGATTGTTGCACTATAAAATGTTTTACTTTGTTCAGATGCTGCTCTGTGTAAGGGTGAGGGGTCCGCAGTCTTTAATGGTAATTTCTGTTTTATTTTATCTCAGAGTTGGATGAGTGCCTCTCCGAGCCTTGTAAACACGGTGGAATCTGCCTGGATCAGCCCGGTGCTTACTTCTGTCAGTGTCCTGAAGGCTTTGTGGGCCAAGACTGCGAAGCAGGTATCAAGCAGTTCTTAGATGGCTGTATTTTCAAAAACAATGAAGTGTTTTTGATTGAAATGCCTTAGTGTAGATCCTTGATTACATTATCCTTATCTTAGAGTTTTGTACCTGAGTGACACGGTAGCAGAGTGACAAGAGCTGTTTCCTCACAGCTCCAAAGTCCTGGTCTGCATATTCTCCTCGTATCTGTGTGGCTTTTTGCCTGAATACATTTTATTTCATATCCCAAGGAAATATGTGTTAGAAAATGTATTATTATTATTATTCAACTGATAATGTTTAATTGGTCCCACATGAGCAACCCAGCTTGTAATAATTCACATATAAAGCTACATTTGTTAAATGTTTTTGAATTGTCTGAAATTATTACAACATAAACATTTCTTGTAAATATAACTAGAAGAAAGCTCTATTGTATCTTTACTTCTTTCTTCTGCTAATCTACATTCTGTCATATTGTCCCTCCTGCTATTTGCCCATAACACTTCAGTGTTCAGGTTGTTCTGTTTATGTACTCTTCAACCTTTAATTGTACCCATCTATATGTATCATATGTACTGTACTTTCTAATTACTTTTAAATGTACATTTTTTGCTTTGTAAATCAAATTGTGATGGGATATTTTAAGATTAAGTTCTAAATTCAGGGTCACTGGTAATATGGAAGTGGAATGCTCACGGTTTTATACATGTAATATTCACTGCTTTATATATACACTTTCCTTCAAAGAAGTTTCCCCCAGCTACAGCTTGTTCACATAACTGTTGGATGCAAGACTGGAAAGCATTTTGTAAAAAAGAATGGAGGGCCTCCATTCATCTCACACTGAGCACTGCCAAAACAGCAACCTAACAAAGAACAGCTTGGGGAGAGGGAACAAAAAAAGTCACATGGTGAAATGTCCGATTTGTTTCACCTATTGTTACTTAACAACTACCTCATTTGTCATCTTTAAGAGATTCTCTTCTTTCTTTGAGTTACTGGGGCCAAATGAACACAACACAGTGACTAAATGTCATATTACTGGCTGCTACTATAATATCCAAATTGTTTAAGCTGTCGATTTCTAAAGGAGCTGGCAAATTGGGACGTTGTTTTTGTCAGAACAAACACGTTTCGCTCTAGCAATTCACTACACACCTTTTTTACAAAGACAGTAAACCATGTCTGCACAGCATGTGTGAGTTACCAAACAACTGGCACTATATATACTGCTATTCTATTATATTTAAGCCAAATGTGCCAATGACTGTCACGTCCAGCAGTACTTAGTACTGAGGCCAGTCTTAAACCTTATTGACTGCATCTTTCAAAATAAAAAGCAATTGATTATAATGATATACAGCAACCTGAATCCTATAGGTTGTGCTATGAGTGTGCCTTAGCCAATATATTACACACATCAAATCAACAAGAGTAGGATGCAAACTGCTAACCACAATCTTTAAGAGTTTTGCATCAAAGCAAAGCAGACACGTTACCATCAGTATCCTATAAAAAGCAGAATTTTAAATGATATTTCTTATCTGGATGTTTCAGATAGCTGTCTGACAGCTAATGCGAACAGCAGGGGGCATTGCAGCACCCCAAACCACAGACACAAGTCCCGATTAAAATAAAGGCTTTTACCTTCACAAACAGGTTTGTCAGGAGGCACACCCAACACAATTCTCCATTCACTTTCTTTCTACTCTGTTCCTCCAGGCATGCTTGGTCTGCTTCCTCCTGATTCTGGCTCACCTGGATGAAGGAGGCTGCTTCTGTTATATAACACCTGGAAGCACCTTCAGTGTCCTGATACTGTGGCTCAGGAGTATTTATGGATACATCTGTAGCCGGGTAAAGTAAGGCTCATAAAACCCCTCAGCACCCCCTGTCAGCACCCTTGGGACCCAACAGGGCAGCCTATAGGAACTACAATTCCCGATATGCCCTGTGGGTCTCCATAGCATAGCTGTTAACTAATGTATTGGGGGAGTCAATACCCTGAAAAATTAATCTTAACCTGTCCTTCCACTCTATTGGCATCCATGCCAGGTAAGGATGCCAGTCTCAATGTACTGTCTCCCACAATCTATATTTTTCAAGTTGATTTAATTTTGATTCAGTTTTTTTTCTTTTTTCTTGATTTTTGTCATCCACCCTTGTTTTTTCCCAATCTACTGTCCAAATTTTGTGATGTTTGTGTCTTGGCCTGAGACAGGATGATCCTGTTTATCAGGCCTATCACCCAAACCAATTCTTACAGCGGGTATTTGCATTTCTGGGGATGGCCTCTTGCCAGTATGAATTCCCAATATACAGTTATTTGGGGAAACCAAAGAATAGAAGAAAAATACAAAAAGACTATACACACATTAAATAGTGAACACCACAGCGGATGCTGTAGTCATAATATAAAATGTTATTTTAATTGAAATACTACACACTATAATGATTATGCACTCAGTACTAGAAAACAACAACATCAACAACAACATTTATTTATATAGCACATTTTCATACAAACAATGTAGCTCAAAGTGCTTTACATGATGAAGAAAGAGAAAAAAGACACAATAAATAATTAAAATTAGGGAACACTAATTAACATAGAATAAAAGTAAGGTCAGCCAGGAAGGACAGAAAAAACAAACAAAAAAAAAAACTCCAGACGGCTGGAGAAAAAAATAAAATCTGCAGGGGTTCCAGGCCACGATACCGTCCAGCCCCCTCTAGGCATTCTACCTAACATAAATGACCTCAGTCAGTCCTCATGGTATTCAGGGTTCTAATGGAAGAACTTGATGATGACGGTCATGTGGACTTTTCGCCTTTAATCCATCAATGCAGGGACATCATGGTGCTTTGATTAGGTGATGGTGGCGCAGATTGCCACCACAGAAAACCTGAAAAAGAACAGCAGAAAAAGTAGGGGTTAGTACAGATTTTGGAGCCACCATGAATAATAATGATAATTAATTGAATATACAGAGCATCAGAATTTAACTAAGATGAAGTTATGAAAAAGCCATGTTAAAGTAATGAGTTATCAGCAGTATTTTAAAGCGCTCCACTGTATTAGCCTGGCAAATTCCTATTGGCAAGCTATTCCAGATTTTAGGTGCATAACAGCAGAAGGCCGCCTTACCACTTCTTTTAAGTTTAGCTCTTGGAATTCTAAGCAGACACTCATTTGAAGATCTAAGGTTACGATTTGGAGTGTAAGGTGTAAGACAAGGGTGTCAAACTCCAGGCCTGGTTGGCCGCAGTGGCTGCAGGTTTTCATTCTAACCCTTTTCCTAATCAGTGATCAGTTTTCACTGCTAATTAACTTCTTTTCCCTTTATTTTAATTGGCCATGTTTTTAAGGATTCAGGCCTCTGAATTTATTCCTTTCTTCATTCAACGACAGCCAAACAGAAATGAGACATGAAACGAGCCAACAGATGACCAGCTAAACTGGGATTTCAAACTCCAACCAATCTCTTAATCAGAAGTCAATTCTTGCTGTTAACCCATTTATTCCTAAGGAGTTTGTGCATGAAATTCACATATGTTGCGTAAAAATATAAGGAACAAGAATTTGAAGAGAAAAAAAAATGTATTACATTACATTGTTGAGTTATGTGGCATTCCAAAATTGGAACACTAGGCAAATCCACTTCTTAAATTATACATAACGTATAAAATTACCTGACTGTCATTTCAACAATGGAAAATGAGGCATTAATGGGTTAATTAAACTCGTTATTTAATTCCATGGCCTGTTGCTGCTCTCATTCTGCCACAGCAGACATTTGCTAAACTGTTAATTTTTCTGTTTTTTCTAAGAACACCATCAAGATGTTTTGGTGACCTCAGCAGAGAAACATGATCGAGATCTTCACCTTTCTTTATTTTCAGATATTGTGTGATGACCACAGGTGAGCCGGTCATGTGGCGACTCATTTTGTGTCTCATTATTGTTTGGCTGCTAATTAAAGAAAAAGGGACAACTAAGGGGCCTGAGTCACGTTAATTAAAACAAAGGCAAAAGAAGTGAATTAGCAGAAAAAATGGCTCAGTAATGAAGAAGAGGGTTAGAATGAAAACCTACAGCCATTGCGGCCCTCCAGGACCAGAGTTCGACACCCGTTGTGTAAGACATTCCAAAATATAAGATGGAGCGACATTATTTAAGGTTTTTTAAACCATAAGCACAAGGCAGGAAACAAACCCCGCGCAGGGTGCCAGCCCACTGCAGGGCACACATACCAAGCACACACTAGGGACAAACCTGCATGTCCTTGGACTATGGGAGGAAACCAATGCAGACACAGGGAGAACATGCAAACTCCACGCAGGGAGAAACCGAGGTCTCCTTACTGCACTACCACTGCACCACCGTGCCGCCCTGACCTCAATCAATCCTCATTGTATTCAGGGTTCTCATGGAAGAATTTGAGGATGATGGTCACATGGACTTCTGGCCTTTAATCCATCAATGGAAGGCCATCACGGTGCTTTGATTAGGTGGTGGTGGCTCAAATTGCCACCACAGAAAACTGGAAAAAGGACAGAAGAGAAAGTAGGGGTCAGTACGTATTTCAGAGCCACCATGAATAATAGTGATAATTAACTAAATATACAGAGCCTCAGGATTTAACTAAGATGAAGCTTTGAGAAAGCCATGTTAAAGTAATGAGTTTTCAGCAGTGTTTTAAAGTGCTCCACTTATTGGCAAGCTATTCCAGATTTTAGGTGCATAACAGCAGAAGGCCACCTCACCACTTCTTTTACGTTTAGCTGTTGGAATTCTAAGTAGACACTCATTTGAAGATCTAAGGTTATGATTTGGAGTGTAAAGTGTAAGAATTCCGAAATATAAGATGGAGCGAGATTATTTAAGGCTTTGTAAACCATAAGCAGTATTTTAAAGTCAATTCTAAATGACACAGGTAACCAATGTAGTGACATAAAAACTGGAGAGATGTGCTCAGATTTTCATTTTCGAGATTCTAGCAGCTGCATTCTGCACTAGTTGCAATCGATTGATGTCTTTTTTGGGTAGTCCTGAGAGGAGTGCATTACAGTAATCTAGCTGACAGAAAACAAAAGCGTGAACTAATTTTTCAGCGTCTTGTAATGTTATAAGAGGTCTAACTTTTGCTATATTTCTTAAGTGAAAAGAGCATCTGAAAGGCAGAATGAGCAGCACAAACACTGCAGGACGTGCACAGAAACACCAAAGCAGAGAAACAAAATAATAACTCACTATGTGTGGTGCTCCTTCAGTATGTGTTCAGTAAAACTTGTTTAGGATCATCTGTGCCAGCATCATCCATGGTGAACAAACTTGGTGCTTGTGATTTAGTCTGACACTGCTTGATGCCTGCCACCTTCACACCTAGTGCCAGTACCTACCTGTTCCTGACACTTTTTAGCTGCATCTTGTAGTCTGCAATGTGCAGCTCTTCACTAAGATATCATATTCAGAGGCAGGGTCTTTTCCAATTTTATATGTAATAAAAGTACCACGAGTGATTATAAGCACTTTACTGGGCAAGTTTTTTGGTACCCCTAGAAAAGATCATAAATAATTGGGTTATAATGTTTTTTTTAAAACTAGCTATTTTCTTTAATTAGTATCACACATGTCTCCGATCATGTAATCAGTGATTCAGCCTACTTAAATGGAGAAAAGCAGTCAATCTGATTTTTGGTATCCTCATGTGCCCCACACTGAATGTGGATCAGAGACAGCAAAGGAGAGAGTTCTTTAAGGGTATCAGAAGGAAAATTATAGACAAGCATCTTAAAGGCTAAGGTTACAATACCATCTCCAAGCAGTTTGATGTTCCTGTAACAACCGTTGCAAATAATATTAAGAAGCTTAACGTCTTCCCTGGATGTTGCCACAAGAGGAAAATCAATCTCAGAATGGGCAGAAGGATAGGGAGAATGGAAGACAAAATGCTAAGAACAACTTCCAAAGAGATGCAAGCTGAACTCCAAGGTCAAGATCCATTAGTATCTGATCTCACCGTCAATCACTTTTTGAGTGACAGTTGGCTCAATGGAAGATAAGATGCATATTGACAAGCCACAATGCTTCTTTAAGAATGTCCTTTGGACAGATACAGTAGGACAAAACTGGAGCTTTTTAGCAAGTTACATCAGCTCTATGTCCACAAAGTAATAAATGAAGCTTTCAAAGAAAAAAACACTAGTGTGAGACATGGATGAGGCTGTTATTTTTTAGGGCCATTTTGCTGAGTCTGGCATGGGACGCCTTGAGTCTGTGCAGGAAACAATGAAATCTCAAGACTATCAAGACATTCAATAGGGAAGAAAGCTCTGTCTCAGTTGCAGTATAATGACCCAAAACATACAGCTAAATTTGTACGAGCATTCTCATATTTTCCTGTTTTCATCTTAGCCCCCTTGCTAAGATGCATTTTTGACTCTTGCAATGTGAACACAGTGTTTCACTAATGTTTTCCTTATATCTCCAGTATGTGTAGTGTACTTCTGGTGCTTTCGCTGCACTACAGTTCTAGAAACTAATGGAGACACTACTGTGATCTTATACAAGTCCTGTTAATTAATTTCTTTTGCTATTTCCCAGAGGAAGATACCTGTCTACTGCAGCCCTGTGGAAGCCGAGGTTATTGCCGGAGTGAAAGCAGGGGAAGGTATTCCTGTACATGTAAAGTGGGACATACTGGGAAAGACTGTGAGAAGGGTGAGCATTTCTGTACTAAGAGATCTGGTCTTTTTATCCCAGGAATCTCTCAGTGAAGTGCAAAACAAGTGGATTCTGCACTGAAACTTAAGAATGTTTAGTCTTGCCAGGTAAAACCATTACTGAAGTGTAAAGTTTGAAGCCAGCATTTCTTCTAGCCCTCCTCTAGCATGGGTTTTAAACTGCTAACCAATGACACCATTTTTTTCTTACCAGATAAGACAGGAAAAAAGCCCGAAAGGGGCCAGAAGGAAAGTCAGTGTTGGGAGGAGTATCAGGCTAACTAGCTTTTCTTGTCAAGTTAACTGCCCAAACAATGACAAATGATATGTGCTATCCTTTGTTTTCCTTTATGGGTAAAACAGGAAAATGTACAGTGTGGCAGATGGCCGGTGCCCATGCCCGGCACACTGGATCCAGGGGAGCAGCCATGGGACGCTATGTCCCCCAGAACACTTGGTGACAGCCCTCCTGGGTTGTGTCGGGGACACTCTCATAGAACACCAGAGCTCATCTTGGTTGGGCTCTGTGGCCTCCACCAGGGGGAGTTGCATAGAGCTGCATGGCTTAACAAGCCCATTTGGGCGGGAGCGCAGCCACACCCGGAGGTGCAGCCAGAAGTAGGTCAACGAGCACCTGCAGCACTTCCGGGTGGGCTATAAGAGGAGCCTGCAGCCACTACTCAGGGTGCCAGAGTCAGTAGGAGGTGGACGAAGCTGCCTTGAGAGGAGTGGAGGAGAAGAGTGTGGTGATTTGGGTGCTTTATTTGTGTTGGAACTGTGTTGTGCCTGTGGGGTTCACTGGGAAGACATGCCCCACAGGTGAAGAAAATAAAAGTCTTTGTTTATTTTATACGTGCCTCTGGTGTCATTCTGTGTTGGGTCAGTGCCAAGAAAGAGCTAATACCAAAACAGTAAAATCATAATTGAATAGAAGCAATGCAAACCCAGCATGCTCCTGTTATGTGCTTCCTAGGCAACACATCAAAGACAATAAGATTATTATTGCACCCAAGCCTTCTCATACTTCAAAACAATGAAAACTGAGGAGCTTTCACTTTCTTTGTCTCCTAGAGTTGTTTGCCCCAGCAGCTCTGCAAGTGAAGAAACTTGAGGAGGATGAGGTGGAAGTCAGCTGGAAATCAGCAAACGCCTCCCAGAAGCTGATTGATGGCTTTGCTGTCACTTACACACCGGTTGGGGGTGGAGCAAGAAAGACAGACTTCCTTGACAAGCACCGTACTACTCACCTGCTGCGCTCACTGTTGCCTGGCCGACTTTACAATGTTTCTGTCTATTCAGTGAAGCGCAATACCAACAACAATGACATCAGCCAGTCTGTTGTCACTCTGGTGCGCACAAGTAAGTACTGCACAATTCTTGCCTCTCAAGCATCAGTGGCTAGAATGAATGAGTGGAGATGGTCCATTTATTTAAGCATAAATGGGTTTAATGGATATGTATGTAGGCTTTTATTATTGCTGGTGTTTCAGCAGCATATTGTTTATAGCTGAAGTCCTCAAGTTCTGTGACTCGAAGGTTGCAGTGGTTGCAGGGTTTTATTCCAACCTGATTTCTCAATTCTGCTGATAACTGAATTTAATTAATTTTGTGTCTTGTTAATGTTTTCATTCTTCAAAATCCCACAATTCTTATATCGTGAGTTTTTCTTTTTGAGGATATCTGTTATAATCAGGACCCAAATTGGAATGCTAAAACGGCCAAAACACATAACCAATTCAAGACTTTCTGCAGTTAATAATTTAAAAGGAAAGCCCCCTAAAAATACAAAATCCCAGTATTAAAATGAAAACAAAACTGAAGTAATAAAAAAATACAAAAACTAATTGAAACAAAATAACTTCAAGTTCAAAAGTCCACTATTTAAAAATGCTACAAAAGCCAAAAATAACACCAGGTAGCAAGGCCACAACCTTTTCAAAAAGTAAAGGAAAAAAAGAACGGAAGAAAACTGCTCCTGAGAGTGAATGCCACTGCAAGATGGCTGTGGCAGCATGTATCTTAAACATGGTTTCAGCAATTGCTGTTTCAACAAAGGTAATTTCTGAGAGGGTTGCAGTAAATGACTGAGACAGGTATAAGAGAATGAGGAGAAAGAAGTAATACAAAACAAAAAGAAAACCAAGGGCAAGCAAGAGAGCGAGTATATATTATAAAAATCATAAAAAAAAACAAAAACACAGCACCGCAATCCTTATAATAACCAAATGATTTGGAGCAGATTAATAACTCTCAGACCTATCAGAGCATGCTTTCAACCTCTTCTCTCCTCCTCCTTCCCTTTTTCTCTTCTATTTCTTTTTATATATTTTATTAAAGCAAGTACATCATGATGAACACACACACAGGCATAAATTGAATCAAGTCATTTGGTGAGTTGTTGGTTCCTTTGTCATTTGCAACTTTTTGTTAATTGGTAGCTGTATAGTAAGAAGTAATGAAAATGAACCACTGAAATGTTGCTTGAGCACTAACTACTACATCAGCAGAAAGAATTTGCTTCTGATTTAGAAGCTAGACAGGAAGAAAAGCCTGCAGCCACTGCGGCCCTCCAGCAATATTATAAGCATCAGTGGTCTATAATTTCAGTGATCTACCTTGTAATTCAATTGTGTTCAGGGCCACACAAAGTGGAAGAGTTCCTGGTCACCAACGTATCCACGTCCCGTGTTTGGATGAAGTGGGTTCTTCGTCAGAGCAAGCATTCAATAGTTGATGGTTTTCGAATCTCATTGAAATCTGCTAAAAGCATGGAAGAAATATCTGTTTTATTGAATGCCAGCATCAAGGAGCACAACATTGGGTGAGCACCATTCAATCTTCTGTCAGCCTTTTCATTTTCAGACCTGAATATTCAATTCAGAGACATGGGTAGGGAAAAAAAGAAATCTAGCATTACTATTTTTTTAAATGCAAACAGTATGTATATTCTGTAGTTGTGTGCATTTTTTCTATGTTCCAGTAAAGAACTCCTACATTTAAGTCAATTAAGTTTCAATTCTCTTGTTCAAGTTGCTAGGTAGAGCTGCCCAGAATCAGGTCATCTGGGCCTCATCCTGACAATCTAATTTAGCAGAGAACCACTACATTGTGCTACTGGGATTTCAATTGTTATGAGACAGAGTCTCCAGGGATCACTATGAGACAAAAGACCAAGAAGTGATAATGCGAGAAGATACAGTAAGTTAGTTAAAGTCATGCCAGCTTCAGAACCAAAGATTAAAAAGAATCACAAGTGAGCACAGCAAAAGGAAATCCGAATATCAAAGTGAAGGACAGAAAACCAAAATCAAACCTGACACTTGGCCTACTTGAATTTCAGACTAATTATGTAAAGTAGTTGAAAAGCAGTTGAAGTAAAAGTAGTTGAAGTTTATCCAACCAAGGGATACCACAGGACAGCAATACTTATAGCATAACTACCGTTTTATATAATCAAAAGAGAAAAATGCAATGAAATAAATATTAACGTTGTGAAAACAAACAAAACATTTTTGAGTCATCCAAAAAATAGTTTCACTTGATAAAAACTAACCAAAACTCAAAACCCATGAATAAAACATGCAATTACTACAACAATCAGGTGAGTTCATCCTAGAATTCCTGTATACACCCAAACTTTACACCAGCTGTTACAGACTGAAATCAAAGGCTTCTTCTTTTTGTGCGCATACACCATCAGCACAGAGCTGTCAGATCTAAACACTAGTGTTATGGTGCCAAGCAGAGTTGCGCTGTGGTGCAGAGCAGTCTATTAGCCAGCAAAAATGCTGTGAAGAAGCTGTCAGTTGTTACGGTCCTGAATTTGCCCAGTCCAATAGCAGTCACAGGGTATCATATCTTTGATTGCTGGACAACAAATAGTTCTGAGCAGGCATCAGCCACAGTGCTGCTCTTGTGAAAAGAACAGAGATTAATGCCATCAACTCAGAGAGGGAGAGGCAAGTTCATTGTACCATGTGAACGTCACTGAGAGAATAAAGCTGAATAATAAAAAAACAAGCGCTAACTTTTACAAGTAGCCAAAATTTGCAGAGGGTGTTGCAGACTTAAATCAACTGTATGTTTAAATTATATTGTAGAAATAATAATAATAGTAGCAGCTCACTACTAGAAAGATGGCGCACCAAGTCTCAAACCCAGGTCCTTCAGGTTATAAGGCAGTGGTTCTTACGTCTGCACCATTCAAGAATACATGCACGCTTCTTGTCGATTGACATTTGATCTTGAGTTTTTAACTTATTGACAGCCACATGTAAATCGAATGCTTTTTTTTTCTTTGGTTATATTCTTGAATAAAATCGCACGTGTTTATTTCATATTTGGACTAAAGTCTTTAAAGTCTTTACACACTTCACGTTATTATTAGTATAACATGGAAAAAGTTTCTGCTTTAGGTATGTGTTCAGCATTTCTTGCATTTCTCGTATTTCCTTTCATCCTACACGTCCCCAGATCTTTTTAGACACAGAACACACATGAAATGCATGTATTCCAAATAATGATATATTGTATTATTTACCCTATACAACTCCAGGCACATCACACGCAGATAAGGAGCTTGGCTTGAGCTGAGAGAACTTTTTGCCTGCAAGCTGAGTTCCATCAAGGCGGGGGATGGAACAGCAGGCTGCTTGCTGCTTGTGCTGATTGACACATTTACAAAACAAAAGACGCTGATGGTAGAGATGTCAAGGGATTTAAGGTGGGCCAGATTTACAAGTTTTTTCGTTGGCTTCAGGAATTCTAGTGTTAAGAAGGACAATATCATCCTCCCACCACAGAGGTGACAAGTTTCCAAAACAAACAATTACTCTGCAAATCTTAATCTCCACTTTGATCTTCTATTTAATAAAATCTCTCTTTGACAATCAGATCTGATATGTAGTGCCAGGTAAAAAATAATCATTAACTGCCCCCCACCTCAAACCTTGACATAATAAAATGTAACAAGAACAAAGACAATGAAACTCACACCTAGTGTCATGCCTAATGATAGAATTCATCAGTACGAGGCTGCTGGGTGCCATTTGGATTTTATTTGGGATCAGCTGGAAATGGCGATGTGTAGTCAGCATGTGAGCATGCCAAAAATAGTATGAAGAATAGTGATTGGTTACAATTCTTATAATTAATAGAACAAACTGATTAAATGGGTCTACTACTCTATGACCCTCTTATTATTCTATTACGGCAAAAAAATCTTTTTAGTGTCTCAAGGAAATGTAGTTATACTCACACTCATAGTCCAGGAGAGTGGTGACATGATGCATGTCAATTAGCTTATGCATGTAAAAATGTCACTGTACTTTGTGCATATGACAAAAACGGTGTATATACACTGCTCAAAAAATTAAGGGAACACTTAAGTCACACATTAGATCTGTATAAGTGAAGTATTCAAGTGGAAAATCTTTACTGAGTAATACTGTGTAGTTAATTGAGAATAAAATCAAGTAACAATGGTCAGTGGATACCAAAATGTCCAACTCATTGAGGGCTGGATTCAACATCACTCCAAATATCAAAGTCAAAACTGAAATCGCAGGCTGATCCAACTTGTGTGAATTTCATCATAGCAAGTTATAATATAACTGTGTAGTGTGTATGGCCTTCACATGCCTGTATGCACTCCCAACAACATTTGGGCATGCTACTGATGAGACTGTGGATGATGTCCTTGGGGAATCGACTCTCAGACCTGAATTAGGGCATCAGTGAGCTCCTGGATAGTCTGTGGAACTACTTGGTGGCATCAGATTCACCGATACATAATATCCCAGATGTTCTCAGCTGGATTCAGGTCTAGGGAAAGTGTGGGTCTGTCATTGGCACCAAGGTATGCCTTCCTACACTATCACTAACCCACCACCAATACGGTCATGTTTGATGATGTTGCAGGCTGCATAATGTTCACCACGGAGTCTCCAGACTCTTTCACATGTGTCACATGTGTTCCATGTGAACGTGCTCTCATCTGTGAATCTGTGTATTCTCTGGTGAAAGCCAATCAAGCTACACAGTGTTGGGTTGTGAGCACAGGTCCCAATAGAGGATGTCAGGTCCTCATGCCACCCTAATGGGATCTGTTTCTGACAGTTTGATCAGAAACATGCACACCAGTGGCCAGCTGGGGGTCATTTTGTAGGGCTTTGGCAGTGCTCTTCCTGTTCCTCTACACACAAAGGTGCAGATACCACTCCTGCTGCTGGGAAGATGCCCTTCTACAGCCCAGTCCAGCTCACCTCACAAAAAGGTGCAGCGTTGTTCACAATGGCACTCTATTTTCTTTTAATACACTCTTTTGCTACTACCTCAGAGGTCCAGAGTGTGTCCCATAACTGAGTAGAGTGATCCCACGCTGTATCGCGCTTCGACTTTTGTGGCTTCACTCCATTGCGGATTTTATATGTAAGCATATCTAAATATATATCACAGATTTTTTGCTCGTTCGCGGATTTCTGCTGGCAATGGGTCTTTTAATTTATGATGCATGCTTCTTCAGTTGGTTTGCCCGGTTGATTTCATACAAGGGACGCCATTGGCGGATAGCTGAGAAGCTACCCAATCAGAGCACGCATTACATATTAAATATAACTCCTCAATGATATACAATATGCTTCCGGCGCGGTGCTTTGCATACTTAAAAGCCCGAACAGCACCTATTGATTTTTGATTGGTTGCTTTTCGCTCTCTCTCTTTCTCTCTCTGGCATTCTCTGCTCCTGATGGAGGGGGTGTGAGCAGAGAGGATACGGGCGCTCCTCTAAAAAATGCTGAAAGACTACCTTCACATTGCTCCCTTTCAGAGAAGGGTCTGGCTGCAGACCGTGCACTCTCAGCCACATGCACGCTCAGCCACTGACGTCAGATGCACGCTCAGCCACTACAGGAAGTGCAACCGGGAACTCGTTTCCTGATTGCTAAGTTGGTACGTTTGCTAGTTATAGTCTTACCATTTATGAACGATATGGAATATTCTTAATCATGTTAACATGTGCATATTCACGTTGTTTGGCTGGCCTGTGTTGGTTTACTAACTTGTTTATCATTTTAACAGATCAAGTTAACCAAAGTAAATGCTTGCCTGTTATTGTAATTACTAGCATCATGGCCGTGGTAGCGTAGCGAGAGTGCTGATGTTTAGAGCGTGCTAGTTTAGTGTTCCCGCTGTTATCCCAAGGAAAAAAACAATTATGCAACCATCATAACTTGCTAACATTATTTAAATTTAATGCATACAGTATTTACGTGTGAATAAAGAGTAAAATGAAAATAAAACAAATAGAACAATTCTGTGTCGTTAATAATCTTATATGTCAGAACTGTAATACATAGGCTACTATACTTTACATGTCATGAGGTACCAAACTGTGATTAATAAATGGTGGAGGGAAAAGGACATTGGACACATCAGTAATCAAATATTGATATATTTATTTATACATAAGAACCCCCCCCCCCAAAAAACCCCAACAACAACAAAACACAAACCAATAAAAAACATTAATTTAGTTAAGGAGGCAACAGTACATAGTGAACTTCCTACAATCCACCATTTCTTCTAAAAATCTGTGCATGTCTTGCACATGGCTAAACCCAAAACCCAAAACAAAATGGAGCCAGAACTTCATGGGGGTATTCTTCGTACATGGATTACTCGTTTAGCCGGATGTAATTGTTGACGATTTGGCATGATCCTGGATCTGTCGTTTTTTCGAAACTCTTGCTGGATGTGTTGTCATAGCAGCAGATCCAAATCCTCAAACCTGCTCGGAGCAGGTTTGTTTTATGTAAACAAGGATTAGCTCACACAATTAATCAGTGTCCGTGCATGGAATTCATTCAGTCATGGTTTTGCCATTCATGAATGAGCTACTAATTGATATCGGTGCACAAATTATAAGACGAGAATTTCATATAAAGAGGGTTTTGTGCAATCGGCAAGATCCTTTATTGCTCCTGGAGGAAATTCTTTTCGAAAGATAATGCTTTAGCCGAGGGGGAATATTGTAACTCAAAGATTTATTAGAATCTTATATTCGAAGTCAAATTAGGCGAAGTTGGGCTCTCACAACCACACAGACAGTATGCACTGCTTTAAGTTTTTTTGCAAGCGGCACTTTTTTTAATATACTGTAGGCGATGCGGAAAATCTATCTAAAAGTGCAGTTTGCCAGGCAATTCGTAAAGTTTGTTTGGCTCTGAAATATTTCCTTCGGGGTTTAAAAATGTTTCCTGGACACCTGCATGTGCAGACAATACACAGGTCCACAGGCAAAAACACCCACAGTTCCGTAAAGAATCTCACAATCTGTCTAACATTCTCATTACCCAGGATTTCCAAATGTGATTGGGGCATATGGGACTGATCAGAGTGAAGTCTGATCAAACATTATTTGGAAAATGTATCTCTCCTCCAGATGAATAATCAGACACAGTGTCTTTATCAAATATTTGACCTTCGTCAATATCTCGTTGGTCAGACACAAGTTCTAGGGATATGACATTCCCTGCAACTGACCCAACAAAAAAAAATGCCCTCAGAAACAGGGCGATAGGCATTTTGCTGGAGAGCCAACTCTTCTGCAGGGGTTAGGTCTGGACCGCGTGGACCTCCATCTGTTTTGTGCTTGTCTGCCTTCTTATTAGCTTTAAAATTAATGTTTCTTATATATGATTCTTTATGTCAACAATTCTTTAAATAGTTATATACCAATATTTGCCAGTTTGAAGTATATTCTTGTACTTCACTTTAACCTGTTCCCGTGTTCTCCTTGTGCTCACGTCTGATCTGGAAGTATGACATATTAAATAATAATTAATGACACATAGGAAATGAAACGCTGCATTCAGTAAGTACAATGCACACTACTTAGCGTTTAATTTGTCAGCCACTTTTTGCCAGCTGTCTTTTCTGGTTTGGGCTGCTTTTGCAGTGTTACCCCTTGTGCATATTAAATCTTGAAATTAGTCATATCCTTCGAATAAAAGGTCCTGCTCTGCTTGTGTAAAAAAATGTAAAATGCACCCATCCTTTTGTTGCAGCCTATCAAAGACTTGCTGATCATGTTTTCTAGTCTCAATATATATGGGCTTTTCAATCAGTGTGGGTGCGCGCATACATTTCGAATGATTAGATTCAGCTAAACTAATCTACTACATGGCTACGTTTGAAAAGCCGACTTATCCCGGATATGCTTCACCAGCATTAACTCATCCAAGATGAGGCAACTGATCTCGGATGATTTAAGCGACGTACGGAAAATACCCCCCATCTCTATTAACTCTGCATTCATTGCTTCGTACTCCTACAGAGCCTTCCCAGCATCTTCCTCTTTCATAGTCAGTATCTGGGGCAACTGGACCAGACCAATGAATTGGTGTTTTTGCGTGTGCAATGACAGACACCTTAGACAGGAATAAAAATTTGGTGTATTTATGTAAATGTGTTTTATGCAATTATTATTGATATATAAAGAACTGATGAAAAAATTTTACTTGTACTTCTGGCGGTATTGACGCATCCTCACAGTAAAGTATAGTACGTATTACAGTTCTGATATATAAGATTATTAACAACACAGAATTGTTCTATTTGTTTTATTTTCATTTTACTCTTTATTCACACATAAATACTGTATACATTAAATTTAAATAATGTTAGCAAGTTATGATGGTTGCATAATTGTTTTTTTCTTGGGATAACAGCGGGAACACTAAACTAGCACGCTCTAAACATCAGCACTCTTGCTACGCTACCACGGCCATGATGCTAGTAATTACAATAACAGGCAAGCATTTACCTTGGTTAACTTGATCTTTTAAAATGGTAAACATGTTAATAAATCAACACAGGCCAGCCAAACAACGTAAATATGCACATGTTAACATGATTAAGAATATTCCATATCGTTCATAAATGGTAAGACTATAACTAGCAAACGTACCAACTTAGCAATCAGAAAAACGACTTCACGGTTGGACTTCCTGTTTGGCTGAGCGTACATCTGACATCAGTGGCTGAACGTGCATGTGGCTGAGAGTGCACGGTCTGCAGCCAGACCCTTTTGCCCTATCATGCGTCTGGTTTGTTGCGTGGTGCTTCACATACTTAAAAGTTGATTTTTGATTGTTTGCTTTTCTCTCTCTGCCTCTCTCTCTCTCTCTCTGACATTCTCTGCTCCTGATGCGCACTCCTTTGAAGAGGAAGATATGTTTGCGTTCTTTTAATTGTGAGACGGAACTGTCATCTCTGTCTTGTCAGTTGTCAGTTTAAACTTTTGAAAAAGAGGCAAATTTTTGTTTGCAGTGTTTTAAAGTCCCTGTATCTACAACCTCCTGTGTTTCTGTGCAAATATGTGACCCAAGCATGACAATATAAAAACAACAATATAAACGTATTGTTTTTACTTTGCGGATTTTCACCTTTCGCGGGGGGTTCTGGAAAGCAACCCCCGCGATCGAGGAGGGATCACTGTATGCCCTTTTAATTAACTTGTTGATTAGTGGGTGTCTCCTAAAGTGATGTTACCAGTCCAGCAGACCACAATGTAGAAAATCACATTGACTTTCACAGAATTATAGAAGATGTGAAGGATGTCACCTCCCACGTTAAAGGAACATAGTCTCCTAAGGAAGAAGAGCTGCTCTGCCCTTTCTTATACAGTTCCTCTGTGTTCTGAGACCAGTCCAACATGTCAATAATGTGGATTCCCACAAGTACTTTTAGGAGTGGACCACCTCTACATCCACTCCTGGCCACCTCTGTTCTTGAACATTGTTTTTAGAAGCAAATACTGATCCTACTGACTGATTTCCTCCAGCCTGAAACAACAAGGGAGCTATATTAAATTAGAAAGTGTACCGTATCTGGACCTCAGACCGGACACAGCAGCAAACAACATACCCAAATTCTGTTAATAATATCACAACACAAAAAGAGGAGTGGCAATGACCACAGGTGCTCCAATGGTGAGTAAATAAAGTGACCTACTGTGGTGAAACCTGGTCCCAGCCAGTCCAATGATAGGACCAGGGCATGACAACAGACATATAAGGTGATGGGCCAATCATGCCTGAAGTCAGCACTGAAATAGTGGCTGTATGATACCTTTCAGAATGTTAGCACACACTAGATACTACATTTAAAAATGAAGTTTGAAATTGAAAATTGCTGCTTGACCATCTATAAGTCTTCATCATTTCTTTATTTCCAGTAGGAAAAGGTGTCATGTCCACATTTTAGATTTTTATCTAACTAGATGAATGTTTAGGAATATTGCTTTGCATTTACTTTCTGTCAGAAATGAAAATTTTAATTCACTAAACTCAGTTTTAGGTTTTGGAACCCAAGCTGTTCATTAATAAATTGCATATTGTTTGTCATATTTCAGATCTCTTGTTCCAGGGCAGATGTACACCATGGATATCGTGACTCAGAGTGGTCTCAAACCTGAACAGCTTCCAACAGTTAGCCAGTCGGCTGGACCAATCCGTCTCTGGACTAGTGCGTAACATTTTTAAAAGAAAACTTCAAATGTGAAACTGAGACCCCCTATCGGGTTATAGCATGCTGCACTCCTTTACATGTACATTTTTTTATTTTATTGATTTTATTAATATCAAATAGCATTCCATACAAATAACATAGGTTTTGAAACAAATCATCCCCCACCCCAGAGCATGAGAGCTAGGCCAGCAGAGTAAAACTTTAAGCTAGCAAAAATAAGTAAATAGATACATTAATTAATTAATAAAGATAAATGGAGTAAAAGAGGGGAGAGAATCCATCCATCCATTATCCATCCATCCATTATCCAACCCGCTATATCCTAACTACAGGGTCACAGGGGTCTGCCAGAGTAAATCCCAGCCAACACAGGGCGCCAGGCAGGAAACAAACCTCGGGCAGGGCTCCAGCCCACTGGAGTGGGAGGGAATCTGCTTCCTCAATTTAAATGCTTATTCTAAAATATTATTGATTAGATCCTGCCAGGTTTTGAAAAAAATTTGTACAGATCCTGTAAGTGCGAATTTGATTTTTTTCAGTTTCAAATAGTATATAACATCAGTTACCCACCGACTTAGAATAGGAGAGTTAGGATTTTTCCAGTTGAACACGATAAGTCTGTGTGCCAATAATGTAGTGAAGGCAATCACAGTTTGTTTGTCCTTCTCCACTTTAAGCCGATCTGGAAGTACACCAAACACAGCTGTTAATGAATTGGGAGGGATTGTGACACCAACGCTGTCTGAAAGGCAATTAAAGATTTTGGTCCAGAATTATGTTAATTTGGTGCAGGCCCTAAATATGTGGCCCAGTGAGGCTGGAGCTCAATTGCAACGTTCGCAGGTTGGATCTTGCCCTGGAAACATTTTGGACAATTTTAAATGAGAAAGATTCACTCATTATATAATTTTGACTTTACATATACTTTAAACCCTGTGTGTGCCACACCTATTTCTGTTATTTAGAACCCTATACCAAGGAATTTTTATTAAAAATGTTTGATTGTGTGTAAAGAGTTTCAGAATTTAGACCATCACAAAGTGTTCCACAAAGTAAATAATGACGGTAGCGTACTAGAATTGGTTGCTCAGTTGTTAGTGCTGCTGTCTCACAGCTA
Organism: Polypterus senegalus; assembly: GCF_016835505.1. NCBI lineage: Eukaryota > Metazoa > Chordata > Cladistia > Polypteriformes > Polypteridae > Polypterus > Polypterus senegalus. Next base: position 172,313,402 of record NC_053154.1, read on the forward strand.
AATGGGTCTGGGTTTGAATCCCAGTGTAGAGTTTGCACAATCATCTCATTGCTGTGTGGGTTTTTTCCTGAAAATACTCTTTTTCTGAAACTTATACAGGATAGATTGTCTAATCTTAACTGACCAAGCATGAATGAGTGTACTCTGTACAAGACTGGTGTTTTGTCCAAGTCAGTTCCTGTCTTGTATCTACTGTTGCTGGGAACGATCAGAGCTCCTCACAACCATGTACTGGAATAATTAGGTTTGGGAAAATAAATGAATGAATTCAAGTACAATACTAGTGAAAATGTTTGCTTTGCCGCATGCAGGCTGCAATATTTTTAATACTTGTTTTAGGGAGTTTAATTGAGCTAATTGTTTCAAATTTGGTCTATAAATAAATATGCCTGTATTTTAGATAGAAAAAATACATTATTGTTAGGGTGTTACTGATTATTCACAACTGTAACCCAATGTTATGATGTGCAAACTGTGGCAAATAAGTGAAGATTTCAGTGTGGCAGTCTACATTTTATATGCAAAAGAATCAGTCAGCCTGTGTCAAGCATTTGAGATTCATCGCACTTTTAAGTTTATGGTTTGCCAAGTCTGGTTGCATTCCACACAGAATAACTAAAAAAGTGGTTTTCGTCCACCTAGAAAGAGCTCACCCACAGCACTCTGGATTTCAGCTGTTGCCATCAGGTCAATAGTTAATTTGCTGAAGCTAAACAGTATCCACTTCAAATATTTCTAATACAAACTGTTATTAGTCTTTTTGGTGAAATTTATTTTAATAAATGTCCACAGGCCTGGCTTGTGGGCCTAATAGTGATTAATTTTGATATTAGATTAATGTTAATCTTCAACAAAGGGGTTACTTATAGAGGAGAGGACTATTAGTTTCAGGTACAACATGGTGGCCATGACTGAAAAATTAGAAGAAATATTTCTCTAAGACAGTTCTGTATAAAAATATATTTATAGTAATGAACTAAACAGGCACGTTGTGATTAGTATGCGGTTTCACGAAGATGACACTAAATTTAATTTCACAGACTACTTTGTAATTGCATAATGCAAAGCCTTTTTAGGTGTTAAAGATGTTTTAGCTGAAAAACAAGGCTCGTTTACACTTTTGTGTTAACTTGTGTTCTTTTAAAGTATTTTTCTATCACCAGTGATCTTTAGTTAAACAGTAAGTGACAGGCAGATGCGTGCAGAATTAATCTGTGAGCATGCATCCAGACAACCTTTTTCCTTGTGTGAATAGCATGAATTTCACTAAAATCCAATTTATTTCACTTTTTTTTTTTTTTTGTGACACAAAACACATCATGGTGGGTTTTCCCTATCTCTTTGTTGTTAGGTCAAATGTGAAACAAGTTAACTCACATTTCTTCTTCCTACATTTGCACATTTGCACATTTTAATTTTTTTATGCCATACTTCTGATTTTCCTTTTGGTTTTATAACTACCTACACTTTTAAAAAGCTTGAACTATAAGAGGCTGCTAGGTTGATGCACAGTGCCAAAAACAATTTTATCTAATCCTGAAGATGGTCTCCAATTTGCCAGGTTGCAACACCCCAAGATGTCATTCAGTGTGGAAAGCTCTGATTCCATTGGGTGAAATGTTTTATTGAAAAGTATTTGTGAATTTGCTTTGATAAAGTTACATAAAACTTAAATAAGTCTTGTTAATATGGACTAGAACACTTGAAAAGACACACATAATCATCATCATCACACCTTCTCCTATTTGACTCTCTACTCTCTTTGCAAATTACATTTTGGACTACTAGGCCAGCAACTTTGTGCAGCTTGCAATAAATGGAGAGTCAGGAATAAACAGGAGTCAAACAGTGGATGTCCTGCTGCATTTTAGAAACCTGTCTGTAGACGAACAGTATGAAGACCTAACTAAGGGAGGCTGTCGGACAGAATGTTCTCCTTTCGTTTGTACTAGTTACTAGTACATGAAAACCAATAAGAGTAGAATTATTTTACACATAAGTGGAAAGCACAAGCATACTTTTAGTACTTTTTTAATTAAGCACATAATATTAGTGCAATGAATGAATGAATCTTTTTAAAGTAAATGTGCATTATTCTCTCCCTCTGCAGATTATCCATTGGCCTCTCCTGCACTGTTTGCTCTCAAGCTATAACAGAGACCCAAGAAGGCCATAACAGATGGCTCATTCTGCTTTTGCCCCAGTAAAACCCTGTCTTTTTTCTTTTCTAGAGCCTCTACCTCCTCAAAATTTTTCAATGGCTTTCATTACAATGACAACGGCCCAGGTGACCTGGAACCAGCCACACACTGGTTTTCTTGATGGCTACGTGGTCAACATCACTTCTGGGCACACCACCAAAAGTCGGTATTTGCCCAATAGACGGATGACCTCTTACACAGTTCGAGATCTTTCACCCATGCAGCAGTATCGCTTAGCCCTTACAGCCGTGATCAATACAGACCATGAGCAGCTCCACAGTGCTCCGATGTACCTCAACTTCACTACTAGTAAGTGCAGGTTTGTCTTCAAATATCAAAATTCATGTGTTTTTCCTGTTACATGGTTGGTTTCAATAACAGGCATAGGCAACCAAGAGAAGAGACATAGTCTTCCAGGGAATGTCCAATGTGACATTTGTTGGACATGCCAACCCATTTAAAGGCAGCATTTAATCTGTATTCCTTTCTTTATCTTTAAAGTGCAATCTGATGAAAGCACAAGAAGAAGAGAAGCTACAGAAACACGAAGGGAGTCCCAGACAATAAAACACAGAGCACCTAGCACTCAACCCCTTCCAGCAATCCAGCTGCAACCTGTGGTCACAGCCAACAGGGAAAATTCAGAAGAGGTCCCCAGGTGAGCAACTTTTATAAAGAATTAAAACTGTTGTATTCTAAAGCATGTTTAAGACAAGTAACCTCAGTGTTAATTTTATTTTTTTTCTGACCTGATTGTATCTTTTCTTTTATTCAATTTGCAGTGGACACTGCTGATTAGATATGGTAGCACACCTGTTCCTTTTTTATTATCTTGTGGCGCCACACTCTTCAAATAAACTAATGAGAAGGCCACAAACAAATTACAAGTTCTCTATTACTTCTGTATTAGTCTCTTTTTGCCTTTATTTGCTTCCTTTGCCTAGTTATCCTAATCACACTAATTACAGTTTAAGCTATTACCTTCAAGCTCATGAATTAGTTAAAGGTAGCGGTAGGCTATTAAATTGTAAAAATCACCTAATTATGTTTTTTTTAACCCTTTCTAAACCCTTGGAGAGTTCCTAGTTATCCTACAACTACCCCAAAAGCTAACCAAAGTGTATTCACTAAAATCTCCTGTAGATGTTGCTGTTCAGATTCCTACATTGATGCACATATGGATATGATTTTTCCTTGTTTCAGCATTGTGTTAATTATATACTTAGTGGTCTTTTCTTATTGTCTTGTACCCTGTGGGGCCGCCCTCCCAGCCTGTATATTAGACTAAATGACTTGGCTTCTTGCTTCGCTGATGTTCTTTTTGATTGGTGATTAACATTAGTAACTGGCTTTTTCTGGTTTTGACTTTGTTTTTCTCATATTTTTGGATTTTTGACTAGTAGATTTATGTCTGGCTTTGTTTTTTAGGGACTGCTTTTTTAGGAATTCCTTTATTCCTTTTTTCCGTGTTCTTGATTTCTTTTTAATATTTTTGTAAATACATTTCTGAGATTTTTCAAAGGACATTGTTTGGTTATTTAGGGCAACACGTTTTAACAGTTCCCTCTCCCCTAGGCTGTCTAAATATTACTTGATGGGACATTTAAATATCAACTTGATGTTACTTTAGACTATAAAGTAAAATCAAGTCAATATTTAAAGGTCCTTTCAAATGCAACTAATCCTATAATATACTAATTCTACAATTCGCTTTCAAGCAATAAAATATTAAAATCATATGAGTATTGTTTTCACCAAGAGATGTAAGGCAAGACTATAGCAGTTGCATCACTTTTGGAAAAAGAAGTTCATGGTGACATTTCTCTTTTTCAGGTATACAGAGCTGATAGATGGACGACAACGGATAACTGCGAAATTTGGAAATATACAGAATAAGGCTATAGTACACCGTCCCAGTATGTATACCTAGAGTAGATTTTTTTGTTTGTGTTAGATATTGTTTCTTCTTACATTATTAGCAAGTAAAGTACTATGAAAAATATTAATAATTCAAGTGAATTGCAAGGCCTGCTCAGCTTGTTGAAAAATAAAAAAGTGAAATTTGGCACACCTTGTACTATATTCAAAACTATTCTTATTGTAGAAAATCTAGACACTGATCTTTCATATTACATCATTTTTATTTTCTGCCATATTAGTATTGCAGTGCTGTTTGAAATCTCATGCTATGTATAGTTTACATTTCTTTCCTCTGTGAATATCATTCCAGTGGTTTTGATGCAAGGTTCTGTGTAGCTAAGGAGGAGTAACCAGTCTTGTGATGTATTGGGTTCAAAGCTCTTCACTTATGGTGGTCCATTTTGTAACCTTGTCCTGTAGCATTTATTCCTAAACAGACCACAGACGGATGTTTGATAGATCATGTTGACTTGTTTTGTAAGTCATTTTGGATAAATGTGCCTGTTACATGAATAAATGTAAATAAAATATAATTATCTTGTGTGGGTTCTTCACTTGTACTCAGGTTAATTGACGATCTAAAACTGGCCCAGTATCAGTGAGTGTGCCTTGTAATAAACTGGTCTCATATTCACAGCAGCTTCCTGCCTTATTTCCGATATTACAACCATTAAATTGAATTAAGCGAGTTCATGGATTGGTTGATTTATTGTAGTGGATTTAAATTTTTGCATTCTTATATTATTGAAATTAATTTTGAGAAAAAAATAGTAAATTTTAATACTTCAGTTAATATATGTTTATTCAACAGATGACTCAGAGAAAAGGAGTCTTTTCTGTGTGGAGTTTGTGTGTGTCTGGAAATGAAATGGCATCTCATTCAGAGCTAAATCCTGCCTTATATTTGTAACTGGTGCTCACATTCACACCACAAAGAGAAACGTGTTCAGAGAAACATGTTTATTGCTGTGTGTAATATATTAATGCAGTAGGTAGCATGGCCGCATCATAGCTTAGGACCTCTGTTTTAGCTGGCAGAATGGTATGTATTCTCTCTTGCATGTTCTACCAGATCTATTTCATCCCACACAGGTAGGCCGTCTCTATGTTGTTGTGCCCCTTTATGGTTATTTGTTATCGTGATAGTCTATGATGTTCCATCGTCAAGGATACATGTGTTGGGTAGGTAAAAAGCTTGTGTTTGGATGAGTGGCTTATTCTCCTCAGAACTTTATTTTTTAAATTTTTGCATCTGTATATATCTATTCTAATATAAATATTATTGCTACATGTCTACTAGTCATCAATATATTAGCATTGATATTTAGTTCCTGTTGAATTCTAAATATCTCATAAAATAAGTACAAGTTCATTTTAGATTCAGGTTTGGAACCTTTCTAACCTGTGTAGTCTTCCTCAGGACCTGAGCCACCAATCAAGTTAGATATGGTTGAAGAAACTACCAACAAGGTTGGCCTGGCCCTTCAGGCTCCAGAAGAAGAAAAGCAAACAAATACAGGTAGGAATCCAATAGACACATCCGGCTAAGATTATCCTTCTTCCACCCTATTTTTATATTTTCACGTGGTCATATGTTCTCTCTTTCAGAGGAGCAGAGTGACTGTAAAACAAACCCCTGTAGAAATGGAGGAACATGTGTTAAAGAGCCTGACTCCTACTCCTGTGACTGCAGTGTTGGATATAAGGGGAAACACTGTGAACTCTGTGAGTGTGACATGAGGTGCTCTTGCAACCACATCCTCATCCTCAGTTGTCTCTTCCAGCTCTGACTTTTGTTGTTGTCACCATAATAAAACCACGCTTAATAGTTTTGATTTTTGCTTTTTAAAGGTTTGCCATTTCTATTTACTATGAATAGTTAACGTCTTCTGTATTACTTTAGAAATATAGCATGCTGTGATATTCAAATATAGTATGTGTATTTCTATTTGTTGTGTAACAAAATTAACTATTCTGTTTTTCAAAAAAAAAAAGAAAGCCACAGAACTGTAAAGCAAAGTACAAGTATACACTTCGTTGCTGATCCTCCCTGACCTCTGTTCGTTCATGCTGCTAACAATCTCTGTAACATTCCAGTCATCATATTCTTATTTTTTGCTTCAGTTTGCCAGAGAGTTCCTCACCCCTGCACCCGGCTCTATTCAGAAACAAAGACTATTCAGGTTTGGAAGCGCAATGTCTGCCATTACCAGTAAGTTTAAATCATATTATGGGCTTCTTTGCATAACTAAAAGAAGTGTAAATGCCCACCACCTGCATCTGGTCCCTGGGTCCAAATATGATCAGTAACTCAGCCTGGGAACACAGGAAACTGGACATTTTGGAAGTGTTGGGTAAAGCCAGAGCACCAGAGCAAGTACGGTGCAACTTTGGGGTTACTTCTAGTTATAGGCCAGTCATTGGATGAGTTATTAGGAGCCACATGTGCCCATTTAGAGATTTTGTTCATTATTGATTTTCAATGAAAAATACTCTTTCGTAAAAATGATATCATATTTTGTATGTCAAGTAAGTGAACCAGCCAACATAGCACAATTTCAAAGGCTTGGCCTAAGGCACTGACATTCAAGGTTCGATCCCTATAAGGGGAAGCAAATATGCGTACACCTGGTGAGTCCCAATTAGAGTGTAACACGTGTTGTGTACTCTTTGTATTATTTGTATTTAACTTTGTATCATATATATATATATATATATATATATATATATATATATATATATATATATATATATATATATATATATATATATATACTAATAAAAGGCAAAGCCCTCACTGACTCACTCACTCACTCACTCACTCACTGACTCATCACTAATTCTCCTACTTCCCGTGTGGGTGGAAGGCTGAAATTTGGCAGGCTCATTTCTTACAGCTTCCTTACAAAAGTTGGGCAGGTTTCATTTAGAAATTCTACGCGTAATGGTCATAACTGGAAGCTATTTTTCTCCATATAATGTAATGGAGTTGAGCTCGAAAGCCGTGGGGGGCAGAGTTTCGTGTGACATCATCATTCCTCCCACGTAATCACGTGAACTGACTGTCAACGCAGTACATAGAAAACAAGGAAGAGCTCCATAAAGCGCTGAAGAAAACATGCATTATATAATTGAGAAGGCAGTGAAACAATAAAAAGCGAGCGAGTGACATATACAACCATATTCATGAGTGCTGCTACTTTGGAAACAAAGCACGGTGTAAACCTAAATTTTAAATTAAGTTCATAGACAGGCTGCCGCTGGCGTTTGTCATGCCCAGGGTAATGCGGGATACAAGTTTAATGAGAGGACGCAGGATATAAATGAGAGTTTTGATCACTTTGTAACTAAGTTAAAATTGCAGGTGAAGGGCTGTGCTTATGCAAATTCCGAGAGACTGTGTTTGTGGGGGATTGACAGTTAAGGCGGGTGGGGGAGTCACGTCATCATCTCCCCTCCCATTCACCTCATTTCGCTCTGAGCTGAGCTCCGCAGCTAACGCAGTCTTACGGAATTGACTTTGTGACGCTGCCACCAAATACTCACAGAAAAATCCACAAGTTAATACACACTCTGAATCCTCCAGGCACTACTTACAAAAGGTTTCATTGACAATCGTGTTACGTTATTTTTAAAATGTTTCCTTTTCTTAGCACAAGCACAGCTGAGAAGCTTCGATGCATGTGCTCCATAACGCGTTAAAAAATAATGCATTTAATCACACTTTGCATTACAAACAAAGGGGAACTTCTGTCGATGCATGATTTCCTGGTACAGCGATTACATTGATCAGCGCTTCCCAATTCATTTTACCCTCGCACCTCCTTGGTTTGAGAACAAGTATGAAAAAATATGAGGTTAACACAGAAAAACAGATCACCAATTGAAGCTTTATGAATAATTGATACTTTATTCGCCATCAATAATTGTTTTGGTAAAGCCATACTCAGTGTAATCCTTCTTCCATTTTATAATTTTTCCGCCACTACCTGTGATTAAATGAACGGTAAAAAAGTAAGAGCGAAGCGAGGGTGACTTATTCAGGCAGGCAGGCCACAGCTCAATAGCTCGAATTTGGATATAAGTAGGTTCTATTTAGTCGCCAGAAATATCTTTGGTAGGAATGGAAGTTGAATTTAGTCTTTAAATTTCTATGGTGAAGAAAAATTTATGCAATGATGACTAAATTTAACTATATAAAGTCAAAACTTGATTATATAAAGTCACTGTCGGAACAAATAAAGTCAAAACTTGAATATATAAAGTCAGCGTCAGTATATATAAAGTCAAAACTTGTTTCTGAATATATAAAGTCAAAACTTGAATATATAAAGTCAGCGCTGGAATATATAAAGTCAAAACATGAATATATAAAGACGGTGTTGGAATATTTAAAGTTAAAACTTGAATATATAAAGTCAGCGTCGGAATATATAAAGTCAGCGCTGGAATATCAATCCATTTCCCAACCCGTTGAATCCGACCATAGGGTCACGGGGGTCTGTTGGAGCCAATCCCAGCCAACACTGGGCGCAATGCAGGAACCAATCCTGGGCAGGGCACATGCATCATTTTCAAAACATTAACCGAACAGTGTTCTTTTAATTTATTTTTCTGAATACGTTTTTGTTAACTTAGTTCAGTTCAGAGTCATTTCAATCAATATATTTTGACTTTATATATTCAGGAATGAGTTTTTATACTCCGATGTTGACTTTATATAATCAGGAATGACTTTATAAATTCCGACGCTGACTTTATATATTCAGGTTTTGACTTTATATATTCCAGCGATGACTTTATATATTCAGGTTTTGACTTTATATATTCCGATAGTGACTTTATATATTCGAGTTTTGAGTTTATATATTCTGACGCCGACTTTATATATTCAGAAAATCAATGTATTTGCCTGTTTGGCACCCCATAGTATATGTGTGTGTGTATGTATATATATATATGTATATATATATATATATATATATAAATGCCACCAACACTCATGACAATGACAAAACAATTACATTGTCAATCATGTTACTATTAAAATGTTAAAATGTTTCCTTTTCTTTTTAATTCTCCGTTGCGAAGCGCGGGTATTTTGCTATATATATATATATATATAGAGATATGACAACAACACTCATATCAATGACAAAACAATTACATTAACAATCATGTTAAGTTATTTTTAAAATGTTTCCTTTTCTTTTTCATTACTTCTTTAACACACTGCGAAGCGCGGGTATTCTGCTAGTATATATATATATATATATGCGTGTGTGTATAATATGTTTGTTAGACTATAAGTGATTTTTCAACTGGCAGGCACACTTGTGTGTAATTACTTCTCATATTGGTTATTCAGGTCAATACTTCTTGTGAGTAAATTCAAAGTCATCAATGCAGATATCTGATAGTCACAAATCTGACATGTTTTCAAAAACTTTGAAAATTATGAGATACTTCTGGGGCTCGACCTGGCTCTGTACAGCTCCTGGATTACTTAACCTACACCTCTGCTGGTGGTTGAGGTATTTCTGCTAGTTTAATGGCCCATTGATCATTAGAGGGCAGGGGGACTGAATAGCACAGAGCTACCACCAACTTTCAGCTTGGGAAATAAAAATCATCTTATTGTGCATTTATGCTGTTCTTCCATTAACTTTACATTATTGCCACAATAGGGAAAATTAGCTTCCCATACAAGACACCATAAAAAAATACCATAATTTGTTTTCTGACCATAGCAACTTTTACATCACATAACTATTTTCTTGGGGGCAGCCTAGTGCTGTTGTCATTAACACCTTTACCACATGTCCCTGAATAAAATCTTATCTTTAATGCATGTCTCTGAATAACCTTACCATGAATTATATCTATGTACACTGTATATGCCTAAATTTTCTTTTGGGGACAAATAAAATGTCATAACAGTATTGGGTTTCTGTGTTTTTTTGATATTTATTAGCCCAATAAATGAACATTCTGTCTTTGCTTTCTTCACATAAATGTTTCAGTCACAGTGTTATCTTCTGTGTGTCCCTTCAAAATGGAATAGAAGCCAATTCATTGTTACACTCCATGAGCTGATCATAAAGAATGATTGTTAGGAATGTAAAATGTATACTGATGTTTTTTAATGAATAATAGAAATATATTAAGGAGATGTTATACTGAGCAGCCCAGATTTTAAACCATCACCCCTTAAGTAGAAGAGGCATTAAGGTTATCTATAGGCTTTTTGCACTTTTATATTTCTTTGCTCTTTTTCATTTGACCAAGTTAACAGGACAAAGCCCTTTCTATTAAGTATTATCATGCTACAAAAACAAACTAAACTCAACATTCAGTCCAAACAATATTCAAAGCCAGTATTCTGAATCTGATAAACGCTTAGTTACTTTTGTTTGTCTCTCACTCAAACTTTCTGTGGTCTAACCTCAGGCACTTTACAAGGGGAACTTATAGTGAAATTGTGCCAACGTCACACACCGCCCAGCAGCTACAAGATATCAATGCACATAGTAAAAGTCACAAAGGGGAAAATGTTACACAAAGATGTACTAGTGCTTTCCTGACATATGCTTCTTGTAATCATGTGAAATGAGTTGACAAGAATAAAATTCTTGTTCCAAACGATCTTGTCTTTCATTTTCTAACAGGTATAAGCGTACATATAAAGTCCATCAAGATGTGTGCTACAGGGAGATCTGTGAACCTGTCATTACAAAGAAGTCTCCATGTAAGTTATCCCAATTATGTGTACTTATTTGTATTTGACTCACTTCACTATTTCAAGCCCCTCAAAATGAGTTGCTACTAGTGATACTCAATGCAATCTTTTTTTCCCAATGTGTGTGGCATTCGACATTGAACTTTAAAACACCTGCGGCTGGGTAAATTTGCACCAATAACTCACCGTACTTCCATAAATTAGTTACATATCCTTGCAGAAATATGACAACTATTGTTCTTCATCTAGAGAAATGCCAAAGGATGGTGTTCAGTATGAAAAAGATGCCATATAAATGTGTGTGTTTGTGCACATCAACTACATAACCAAAGTACAGTGCTGTTTAGGACTGTCTTTGCTATGACAAAATATCTGCTCTTTGTTACATAACTAATCATATATTGTTGTTGATTTAATTGTGCTATGTACAATATTGAGTAGGTTGTTTCCCTTATAATTCAGTAATTCTCTTTATATGGTGTTTCCATTAATGTTTTTTTCCTGTTTTTACTGAATGTGAAAATGCAAAAAAGAATTATAATATTTTCTGGTGTTTGTCATTTGACGCCGTTTATGGTGGATGTGAAAGAAGAATCATTGGAAGTTGTCTGATTCTAGCAGAACATAACTAAAAATTCATTTTATTTATAAAATAAGTAAATATTTCTGATGGTGTGTGATGATGTAAAATGATGATGAAAAGTAATGAGTGTGTGTATTTTGGAAGTCAACTAAAAGTGCATTTTTGCCCTATAAAGTCAAGAGAAGTAAAACTAAATACAGCAAAGCTGCTAACTTTGGTGAGGTGTTTTGGTGTCTGACTAACAATGTTGCATGTTAAACATTTCAAATAAATGCATGTTTAAGAAGGAAAAGAGTTACGGAATAATTTGGCAATATGGAAGGGCAAAGGAAGGTGTAGTACTTATCACTTCATTTTTTGAGATTAATAATTCTGATGAACATCACAATGGTTCTGGGACGGACATTCACTCAGTCCAGAGATGGTTCTCATCATGACCTTAAGCTAAAATATGCAGGCTTATAAAATGGAAGCTTTTTTGCAAAGAGCTTGTGAAATGATATGCCAGGTAGTGTGTGTGCAGGAGCACTGTGATCAGTTGTTCAATATTGGGAGTTGGATTTATAGTCACTCACTTTTTTTGGTAGCAATTCATCTTGTTTATTATGGCCAAAAAGTGGAGTCTATCCATGAGCAACATGTTTGAAAGATCTATGCAACCAAATGACAAAATGAATTGTGTTTTAGTTATCTATATTTGATTTACTTTATGCTAAAATGTATTAAAATTGTAGTCAACTGTATGGGAATGTAATACGCATTACTTTTTTAAAAAAAAATAGTCAATTTAAATATATGTTTTTCAACAGGTAAGATCACATCTTGCCTCAAGAAGGGGCCTGAATTGCCTCGAAAGCTTGCATATTGTAGTCTTTCTATTTAGCCAATAAAACGTGTCATTTTGCTTAACTTCTCACCACATCAATAATGCCTAAAACGGTACAACACCCTAGTACTATTTTTCAACAAAAATAGTTCTCTCTTTTACTTGCTTTATTGCAGTATTTGTTTGCTTTATGTCCCTAGAACATCAGAATTCTTACTCACATTTTCTCGCTTTTACTGTATATAAGCAAACAAGGCTTGTAAAATATATGAGAGCGCCAACAACATAAACCTCACAACAACAGTACAAGATAAATGACAAAATTTAGTAATGAATAAATGTAGATCATTCAGCAGTCCTTCAGTACAGACTTGAATATTATTATACATTAAGGTCCCGGAGCAGGTCAAAGGCTCACATGTGACTCCTCGCTTCTCATTCCCTGTTCAATAAGATAGTCAAACAGATTTAGCCAATCACTCTGTTTCTTTGTTTTATTTTGAGATTTCACTTTATTTAGTTAGTTAATCGTTGGTAATAAGAAAGCTTTGAGATTCCAGTTTCTCCTAATAGTCCCAAGATATACTGTTAGGCAGAGTGAAGTTGGTGAACATGTCTTAGTCTGGCTTGATATGCTGTTGAGGGGTTGACTCATGATGGATGAATACAAATCAAATGATTTGACTAATTTAGAACAAAGTATCTTAATCATTTCGGTGTCATGACCCACTTTTATTCATATATGTGTTTTCAAGACGAAGGGGGTGCAAATCGAGCAAGATTATTTTTTGATTGGCAGGCACTCTTCTGTAATACTACATTTTTCTTTATGTCACTGTATCTGGACAATACTGTTATGAGTTTTATTCACATGTGCATGTTAACTGTGGCACACAGAGGCTCAGCAGTTAGAATTGCTGACCAAGCATTGGATTAGATAGCCAAAGACAACTGGAGGCTTGTATAGTCAGCTTAAACACAGGTTAGGTATTTCTGTCCTCTATCAGCACAAACCTTCTTTCCTTCTTGGGAGAATGAGAATCGACATGTAAGCACTATGATATTTCTGTATTTTGTGGGAGAGGAATTCAGCCCTTGTTTGGAAACGAGAAGACCAGCAAATGAAGCAAGAACCATATAAAAGGTCTGGACAGTGGCCAGACCCTTCGAGGCTGTGCAACAATAGGTGTTGGAAACCCTCCCAGCGTAGGGACGGAAAAAATGGCTGACTGTGTTGATCCAGATTCCCACCTGGATAAAGTCTGTCCATATGCCTCCTCGTCTGTAACTGCGTAAAACGTCAGTAAATGTAAGCTAAAAGATATTTTGTCTCATGTGATTCTTGTACCGTAATCACTATGGGAGGGATATCGCCTTTTCTGGTATATTATGATATTGTTTAATTATTTAATAAGCCACAATATTAAAAGAACACATTTCCAAGAGAGCTAATGCCTCTGCAGGAAACATAATGGCGTAGTCGGCAGGATTGTGGCTACATTAATAATTATATTATTATATATTAATTATAATATTTTATATATATATTAAACATATGCTTACACTGATGAATGGGAGGCTCGGTAATAATATTTGATATATATATTTCGATTGGTTGCGCGACGGTCATGGACTCCCGGCCGAGAATTAAAAACTGCCTTAACATGCCTGGCCTGATTAATTTATCCCATCAAAAGACAAGAGGCGGACTTGTCAAACTCGGCACAGTGCATGAGGCTGGAAAGAAAGCCCGACATCTGTCGGCGAATCGTGGTAGCGTCTGCTACCTACGGTATGAGAGTGAACTTTTAAGGTTGGACTTTTAAGTTTAACGCATAAGTGGGACTAAAATTGGACAAAATAAATGGAATACAACAAGATTGAAACTGATGGCACGAGACTGGCTGTCCAGTAAAATGAAACGGCACTCACAGGGGCAGCACAGATTAATTAATGGCCGTACGAAGCCCAAAATCTACCTAGAAAAGTAAATGCCGTGTTGGGAAACACGTATTTACAATAAATTACATCGCTAGCCTTTAGAAAACAATATTGAAGGCTATAAAGAACGGCGCGTTATTGTATATTAGTTGCGGCAGGCAGACAAGACATGCAGGCATTGCACTCACCTTGCCGTTTGCGTGGTAATTCAGCGGAGCTGAAAAAACTTAAAGATGAAATCAAAGCAACAGCGATAGAATCCATAACGTCTCAATCACGATCGCTAAAATAATTTGTAGAAATCTTTAATGGCATCCAAGCAGCTCGATGCAAAAATACAAGCTTCGTCCACGTGTTACAAGCAGTCTAAAAGACGCCAGCTGTTTCTATCAGTCTACCTACAAGGGTAAAGGTTAAGGTTAAAGGTTTTGGCAAAACCCCACCTATTTTGGTACTTTTAAGAAATTGCCGTGTGTTTAAACACACAGAAATAATTAAATTACCTTTTAAATATAGCTTAAATAACGAACATACTTTATAAGCTAATGTTTAAAAAGAATTTGTAAAACGGTGTACACATATAGCGCTAAAATGCAAAAGAGCTCGAACAACAAAGTGGAAAAGAATAAATACATTTGGGGTTAAAACTTACAATAAGAACAATTGGTTTAAAGCAAATCAAAAAAGAATGTCTCCACTTTTGTTTAAAACTTATAAACGTGCAAAACATTTTTTCTTTTAAACCCTGATCAAGTTTAAAGGAAAAATACTCTTTTAATAATACTAAATAATAAGGGAGACAAGTTCTCACGGATATGTAGCATGTGCCCGATTGTGCATGAATGGAGGTTATGTATTTTGGGAACTCTTAAGGGAATGTATGGTGGCGCAGTGGTTAGCACACTTGCCCGGTGATATGAGATAAAGGTTCAAGCATGTATGTTTTCCTTGTTAAGTCAGAATATTCTTTGTGACCGCATAACTTTTTCTGGGAACACTTTCTTGTTGTGGAATTGTGCTGCGTGATTTCCTCGCGTGGATTTTCTTGTTGTCGCAGAATTTACGGATCGCCACGGGTAATACGTTACCCTCGTTTGACGCTGAGTCGTATGTTCGCCACGAAAATTCCATGATCTGGAAAATAGCGCGTATGAAACTGAGGTAAGAAGCATTCCTAATATTTTCAGTAATATCAGCTTGCGGCCTGAGATGTTGTTTGATTAATAATAAGCATGAAGGAAAAGACGTGCTTAAGTATGTTGCATGGTGAAACCCTATAGATAAACAAAAAAGCACAACCTCGAGTGAGTTTATAGCACGTGTGCTAGAAATCGAGAACTTTATTCTGTGAATGAAGTATTGTTGTAAAAGAGAACGTGAGTATGTGAATACATGTGAAAGAATGAAGCAATTGCCAAATACTGTGTGTAGAAATGACTGAAACGAGTGAAGGTTGATTGTCTGTTCTCTAGTGAACGAATTTCTGCTTTAGCTAAGTAATTCTACTTGGACATGAAGCAGAGTTTAGAATCTAGAAAAGAAAATAAAAGACGAATAAATTATTTTTATTCAGAGTCTGGGGTGGCAGATGCGTGTTTATGTCATTTGTACGTCTGTCTTTCTATGTTCGTCAGCTGACTAAGAATGTTAAACTGTAGAAATG
Organism: Polypterus senegalus; assembly: GCF_016835505.1. NCBI lineage: Eukaryota > Metazoa > Chordata > Cladistia > Polypteriformes > Polypteridae > Polypterus > Polypterus senegalus. Next base: position 172,329,275 of record NC_053154.1, read on the forward strand.
GGAGACGTCCCATATAAGAATATTCAAAGTTAAATGTAATACATGTGAATATCAATAGTGATCATGACTGGTGATTGATAACACAATCTGTGCCTGGTCTGTGTTTTGAAGCCTGCAAACAGATGCAGAGTTTAAATAACGCCATGACTTATTGACCTCGACGAATCTCAGAATAGCTTGTAACATGGTCAGTTAAAGAGAAGAATTTTCAAATCTGAATTTCATGAAAAGTGTTATAAGCATAAAAGTTGCATTTAAAATCTATAGATGTTCTTGTTCTCCAGATTCAGCAAATCCAGTGACCAACGGATGGAAAACAAACTATGTTTTATACAAGTTGCAAAAAATAGCTTAATAGCAAGTTTGGGCATAGCAATTAGAAATAATCTAATCGTAGGATAGTGAATATTTATCAATCATAAATTAATGAATAGCAGCTATTAGAATAATTTTCTTGCATGCTGATTTAGTGCAAGTGTTAAATGTTTTAATGAAATATGCAAACAAATGAACACTAGACTGATTTCATTCTTTGAAAGAACAGTATAGAGGGTTTACATATTTTGATGTATGACAAATGATTATTATTATTATCACTTCAGTAATTACAGACTGTATTAGAATTGAAATACATTTATTGATTTGTCTCTGTAAGTGATTAATTTTAGGAAGAGTTGTTATTGCATCAATGTATTAGGTTAATGCTCAGTGATAATGCACATAGCAAAATGGATTATTCAGTTATACATTAGAACCATTGTATATAACATCCTGTTATAAGTTAAGACACTTGGATAACTGAGGCAATGTGTTAATTTTGTGTGAATGAAACATTGTCACTAGCATAGTTTAAATGTATTACTCTATTTCTTGCTGTTATTTTATGAGACTGAACTGCGGGTCTAGAATTGTCATTTATAATGCTGCATTTGTATGATACATATGATTGGGAAATAATTGCTTTATGTTATGTATTTGCTCTACCTTCCACCCTTCTCTAGTTTAGCATAGCAAGTAGCTTAAGTTTAGCCACTAAATTTAGTGGTTAAAGCCTCTCCATTCAGTGGTAAAGTTTATGAATGAAGTAACAGGTGGTGTATATACAAACGAAGATTTACAGAGACTGTACTGCGCTAATGACTTTTAATCTGTTGCACATACCTGAGAATAGCTGGTGAAGAAACACTTGCTTTCCAGAGGAACGGAGTAAAGAACTAAAGAAAGATTGCAAGTCCAGCTACTCAGATTTGATGCCATGAACTAAGACAAGTTTTATGGACTGTGGCAGGGACAGGCTGTAGCCACTGAGGTGATGTGACAGCTGTTGAAGGCTCCCATGAATGACCACTGAATACAGTGCAAGCTTAGAGGGAAGTGCACCTCTGCTAAAAGGGACAGTCACCATGTGTTCATCTTATGAGCTCCCTAATGATAAAAGGACTGTTTACTTTCTGTTCCAGTAACAACAAACTTTAGTGCCTTGAAGCAGTCACACTTTGTTCAGACGGATCTGCAAAGTTACCAATCTGCAAAGCCACCAAGAAAGAGACTTTGTTAACAAACCACTGAGTTGGACAAGGCATATATATAGCAAGTCTAGGAATATACTTGAAACTATTATAAGAAGGGCTCAAAGGTATGAGGATATGCATGATTTATCAATGATGTGAACTTGTAAATTGGTAACTTGGAATAGAACATCTGATAGTGAAGTTGGGGAGGATAACAGATAGTGAATGAACAATTATGCAATAATACTAGTTAAGAACAATTAATAATCATAGCAATGAAGCTAGAATAGCATCTGAGTTATGTTACAACTATTGTAACTCATAAAGGGATCAGACATCAAAGGGTGGGCACATCTAGCAACATATTGAAGCTAGAAATGATAGAAGTGCCAAAGAATAGTGTAATCCATCAAGATGCTATATAGGATTGTAATATAATCTGATGCTATGACACCCACTGCATGAATTCAGTAATATGTAGACACAACACAGACTATGTAAGAAATAACAGGGCAAAAATCTCCACTAACACCATTGATGAGATATCACTACTTGATAACAGCATGTTAAATGTAACTGTTTGTCCATGTTTACGCTGGTTTTAGATGAATGGTACAGAAGCTATAGTGATACTACATCTCACATGTCCAAAATGACTTGAAATATTGACACTGTGATGGGGATCAAGTACCTTTTGTTTTGTGGATATGACTTTCAAATATTGTTTTTTGTCACAGATCCAGTGACAAAGGGTGGCTTGTAATACTACATTTTCTTTATGTCACTGTATCTGGACAATACTGTTATGAGTTTTATTCACATGTGCATGTTAACTGTGGCACACAGAGGCTCAGCAGTTAGAATTGCTGACCAAGCATTGGATTAGATAGCCAAAGACAACTGGAGGCTTGTATAGTCAGCTTAAACACAGGTTAGGGTATTTCTGTCCTCTATCAGCACAAACCTTCTTTCCTTCTTGGGAGAATGAGAATCGACATGTAAGCACTATGATATTTCTGTATTTTGTGGGAGAGGAATTCAGCCCTTGTTTGGAAACGAGAAGACCAGCAAATGAAGCAAGAACCATATAAAAGGTCTGGACAGTGGCCAGACCCTTCGAGGCTGTGCCAACAATAGGTGTTGGAAACCCTCCCAGCGTAGGGACGGAAAAATGGCTGACTGTGTTGATCCAGATTCCCACCTGGATAAAGTCTGTCCATATGCCTCCCGTCTGTAACTGCGTAAAACGTCCAGTAAATGTAAGCTAAAAGATATTTTGTCTCATGTGATTCTTGTACCGTAATCACTATGGGAGGGATATCGCCTTTTCTGGTATATTATGATATTGTTTAATTATTTAATAAGCCACAATATTAAAAGAACACATTTCCAAGAGAGCTAATGCCTCTGCAGGAAACATCTTCTAGTGTCTGTGATTACTTTTCATACTGGGGTCTCCCTTGATGAATTAAGCATGAGTGTTGGCAGGGGTTCACCCTTGGTGAATAGAGCACAATTGTTATATCAGGACGGGGATCGAGCACAATCATTAGAGCAGTGACTCACTGCAACCCACTAAATCATCCATCCATTTTCCAACCCGCTGAATCCAAATACAGGGTCACAGGGGTCTGCTGGAGCCAATCCCAGCCAACACAGGGCACAAGGCAGGAACCAATCCTGGGCAGGGTGCCAACCCACCGCAGACCCACTAAATCATTACCCATATAAACAATAGCAAATTGCGACAACGGGCAGAAGCCCAGAACCCAGTGGTTGAGAAACACGTTTATAATATGAAGTGGTAATTACAAGGTCGGAGGTTGTTTCATAGACATTTGACATATATGTTTGCCCATAGTTCTACAAAAACAGTCAGCAATAAAAAAAAACTGCTAAGTTACTTAAAATAAAACTAATCTAGTTCAAATTAATTCAGTTTTGTTGGCTGAACTGGTGGCACAGTTGTTGATGCTACTCCCTCCCAGCTCCCAGTGCACAAGTTAAATTTTTGGCCTTGTCACTGACTGTATTGAGTTCATCTGTCCACCCAATATTGGCTTGGGTTTCCTCTCACATTCAAAGTCATGTAAGTTAGATTAATTTGTGATTTATAACTTACCCAATGTTAGTGAATTTATAAGGCTGTGCTGCGGTGAACACCAATGCCAGTCGAGGTAGGTCACTGCTTTGCAGCCATAGTCACCTGCTTCCTACAACCTTGTGATAGAAAAAGTGCAACAAGGAAACAATGGAATTAAGTGAAAAAATAGAAATAATTAATAGTTATATTTGGCTTTTAGATTAGAGTTTCAATTTGTGTCACAAAGTGCTCATTATGCTTTAAGTGTAAGGAAGGGAAGGTAGTAACTGCAAAGCACATAAAAAAACAGTAAAAAAAACACCAGAGGCTAAAGAACTTAACAAAAAACATAAATTAAATCCGTATGAAAAGAATAGTTTACAACTCCTTGTGAACAGGATTTAGCAGAAACAATTTAAATGTTCGATTACCATGTGTGAAAGGGCTACAAGTCTTTTCCTTTTGGTACTTACAAATAAAGAGGTTTAGCCATTTGCTAAGAAGCACTCTGACAGCAGTAGGCTGTAGTCACACTTGCTCTTGTAGTTTTCACATCATAAACCACAGAAGTTTTTCTGCTCCTACTCAAAAATCCACTGATAACAAGGATAAAATAACTACAAATATGGAAATGCTTGACATAGTCCATGCAAAAAGACTGGTTAAAAAGCTTTTTATTCTGAGCTTAACATACTTTTGTAAAATGTACCTGCCTGTCAAATTTTATTAAAATATAAGTATTAAAGACCTGTAAAGGAAACATCCCAATGTGTTAAAAGACTTTGTCTAACAGCCATAAAGGACCTAATTACAAATAAGTGAAATTAAAAAGATATTTTATCCGCCACAGGATAAACAAAAATGAGTATGCAGTCCTATTTATACATCATGTCTGGTAATGTAGCAACCCCAACAGACATGGTCACATGATTAAAGAAGAAAAGATTTTAACTAAGAATGCTTTTTCAATACTTATTTTATTTAATAATAAACACAATGAATTAATCCTTGATGACTCAAAACCCAAATTAAACCCATAACCCATTATGATAGGCAGGAGTTATTTCAAGGACCAATTTAGAGTAAGAATGAAATCTAACATTATTATTAGGATCCTATTATCATTGGGATGTACAAAGAAAACCAGAGTGCAGACACAGACTCAAAGCCCTGGAGTTCCAACTACTGTGCCTCTCTGCCTCCTTTGCATACAGTATAGTGTAACAAAGATAGTCAAGAGATATTAAAGGTTTGGGGTCGCCACCTATATAATATGCCCTGACTGTAAATGGGTATTTTTTTGAGTTGTGTTCAGGTTGAAATCCAAAGCAGAACTGACTTTAGTTTGAGAACATGGCAGCTTTAAAGGCCGTGACAGGAAGTGATGTCATCTGGACCTGAACTGGAAGTGATGTCATAGAGACTGGGAGTGACGTCATCCATCACGTCAGACCCAGAAGTGACGTCATCCATGGCACTGTTACCGGTAGTGGCATCATCAATAGCGCCAGCACCTAGTGGGATTTCTCATGGATGGTCTGCAGAGGGTGGTGAGGAAAAGTTAGTGCAGCTCGCCACCCCCTGGCCTGAAGTGGTACTACTATTATTTAGGCTCCCTAGCTGCCTCCCAATCGCACGTGTGTGACAATAGTTAATAAACAAAGCCATGGTGCAGAAAATGTATCTGTAATATGTTTTGTAGGATTGTTTCTCATGAAAGATGCTTTTAAAATGTTTTGCATCATTCCACGCATATGTATTTGATAATGCCCATACAGTATATGAAAGTAGCATACAGTAGAAGTTGGAATAACAATAATTGCAACTATTAGTCTCATCTATAATCGTCTCATATCTTAATGAGAAGTCATATGCCTCTGTCATATGTTCAATAGTTCTAATGAGAAAAAAATGACTGACAAGGACATGCTTTTCCAATAAAAAGAAGCAACTGTGAAAGAGACTGAAATTTACACACAACAATAAATGTATATATGAAAATGCGCACTTGGGTGCTAATAGTGTCAGACTATGAGTGAGCACTTCAATTTGGTTGTCCACAAACAGCCTCCACAAAGAGCAAAAAAGAAAAAAAGCTGACAGCATGACTGTAATGAAAAGGAGTTCATACACATAGCAGTGGGTTGCTGAAACAAAAATTTTCATTCAAATTGGATCTTGAATCTTCTGGATCAGTGTCAGCTTGGATGAAAATTTAGCTGAGAAGTAAATAAAGGCTCATCAATTTTATGGTTAAATTGTAATTTTCGATTCATACCTTTAGTGAATTTCGATATAAATTTGTCTATTACTTTTGTTATGACCCTCATGCATTGACTTTGCCATACTCAAGTAATCATATGAAAAGTCAGTACTAAGTAACTGGCTAATTCATCAACACAAGAATCTCTTCATATGATAACTATTGTCTTGATGTTTTTGGAATTGCTTTAATTATAAAACTCCATCCTTCAGTTTGTGCATTTTTTTCTCCCTTTCCTCTGTTTATGTCCACGACGCGTGTCCTCATTTTATTTCATCATCTTTTCTCCACTCAGCCCAACTGCTCTATGCCTCATCTATTATTGGACAAAGCATTCAGATTTGTAGCTGCCATACATTTCATTAACTGGCACCTCCTCTCACACTTACAGTCACCTCAGTCTTTAAGTCCTATGCTGCTCCTTCTTTTCCCCTGTAATTTTCACAAAAGTGCAAACCCTTTCCCTCCCTAAGACAACATCTTCTTGACATCTGCATGCTCAAGGCTGACTCCATTACTGAAATGTCAGGTTTACTCTATTAAATATTTGATTTCCTGCCAGGAACTATGACACCCAACAAACAAATTTAGATTTTGTTGTTATCTTTGTGCCAGACTTTTTCAATGACTGGGGGGGCTAAGAAGATGGTGTTTATTTAGCTCCTAAAGAAATGTGTCAATTAAACAGGATCATTAATTGTTGCATTTTGTCTAGTGAGTAATTCATAGGTGGTCCGTATTGGCTTTTCTGAGGTCTCAGGCAGTGAGAGATATTTCACAGATATAAAAGAGTAAATAAAGCATATTAAAATATTGATCAAGTGCATGATAGATACTGTTTTGATTGGGATTTAACAAGGTTGTTCAGTAGAAAATTTCTTTTAACTGCCAATGTTTTTGTTTCTTTCAGGGGACAGACGGACTAACAAGCACAAATAAAGCATAGGTTTGTCATTTTGCATTTTTGCTTATCTGAAGTTTGTTTGTTTTCACTCTTACTGTTAAAAAGTCTAACACATGAAAACTTTATACAAACATATCATCCCTTCCTGCAAAATACCTTGTTCTCTTTCTTAGTTTCTCAATGATTAATGGCAACTCAAGTGTACTAACAAGTCCTAGCGAACAACTAAACTACAGGCCTAAATTGTCAATGCTCACTGTTTTTGGCTGCCATGTTAGCATTTGAAGTGATGAGTATGGGTCCTTCAGCAGTCTATGCTCAGACCAACTCTGCAGCCAGCTGCTCACAACACATCAGCTGTTACCTCTCCCCTTATTTGAGTGTCATGACTTCTGCCTAACAGAGCAGTTACACCACCATTCAATGACCAATTAAACAGTTTTCCACACAGGTATGACCTTTTTGAGCCATGGTGTTGTTTTTGTTTTTATAAGAAAATGGGATTGTCCAAGAGCAATTCACACCTGAATTCTGAATACCAACCAGCCACACATCAGGTTAATTGCTTTTTCATATGTTTTGGAATATATTATATATGGGAATATTCCACCCAAAAATAATATTTTGTGCAGAATGCAGCAAACAAAGTTTATGCTTTAATAAAAGCTGACAGTGATCAATACTGGACAACTGCAAACAATATGAAAACATCCAAGAAAGAAAATCCCATGTTACATGTGTCGCATAATCTACATCAAGTCATCTAATCATACATTCAAAACATGCAAAATATGTACAGTATTTGCTAAAATATTTTAATATCTGTTTCTCCAGTAAAACTAAAAAGCCCACAACCTGGAAGCTTTTCACATGGGGTCATAATTTGCAATTGAAGACAGGACTGTTTCTGGGGGAACAGGTTGGTCTTCATCCCAAAAGTGTGACCCCATCTGAAAAGGTTTCCGAGTTATGGGATATTTTTGTTTTATTAGAGAAACTGAATAAAAATATTTTCACCAGAAATGCACGTTTTTAATATATGACTAGATGTCTTGACGTGGACACAAATAACATGAGATTTTCTTCATGGATGTTCTGATATTGTCAGCTGTTGCCCAGCATTGGTCTCCATCCGCGTCTATTAACACTAGAATTACCAGAGCCTACAAAAAACTCATAGATCCAATCCACCTTAACTCTCTTCGCACCTCTCCGTCAGCGTCTTTTATCCTATAAATGTGTCGATAAGCAGCAAACAGCAAGCAGCCTGTTATCACATCCCCCCACCCTGGACAGTTTTCTCAGTTCAAGTCTGTTTACCTGCATGTCAGTTGCTTAGAGTTGTATAGAGTGAGAAGTCAAGCAAAATGACACCTTTTATAAATACTATATTGTTATTTGGAACACATGCATTTCGTGTGTGTTCTGTGTCTACAATGATCTATGTAAGCACATCATTAAAAGACAAACGTTTTTCATGTTTTAGTAATAATTGACAAAATATAGACATGAAGTGTATAATGTGTGAAGCCTGAATTCCAAATATCAAAGAAACATTTTCACAAAAGGTACATTTATAACAGAACAAGTGCGCTTCTATTCAAGAATATAACTGCAGAAAAAGAACCTGCGTTCTTCTAATTCTGTTCCGAGTCTTGCATGGATTAAATTTTTTTTTTCAATTTTTGTAATATTATGAATTACATTGCAAAAATAAGACAAATAACAGATAAAATGTTCCATATCAAATCTGCCTCAGCACCCTTTCTTTCTATACCCAGTTGAGGGAGCCATTTGAAAAAAAAACAATATACTATAGTTCATTATCAGCTGTATGCTAAGATATCAACAAGTTTAATAAAGGCATATCTTTTCATTTTAGTACTGCATTAGTGAATTCTTGCTATATTCTGAAAATGCTTTGAACTGTTCCTGGTAGAGAAAAATTAGTCTTTTCTAATTTTAAGTAAAATGAGACCCATTTTCCTTACTGAATTATGCAGTTTGAATAGGATTCTTTCCTACTGAGTAATATGAGATGATGAGTGAGCAATGTAGTATAAACTATCGAAATTGATTTTTCTTAAGAGTGTTGTCCCATCTGGTGTTAGCCCAAAAAATACTATTGGAGGATCTGGAGAAATTGTGAATCTATACCTACAGTACATGACAAATAAGCAAAGAAGTTTCCAATAGTCTGAGTGTAGGGCATTCCCAAAACATATGGCTTAGCAATACTGGCAACTTGATGACATTTTTCCCCATTCAGGTGCATTCCTGTAGACATTCTGGGTAATCCTATTTAAGACATGTCAGTGTGATGTACAATTTGTGACTGAATTACACCATGCTTTGTTAAAATTAGTGGAAAGAGTATGTTGCTGTTGGCTGACTTCCATTTATTACCTGAGATTCTAATCAAAAAGTCCTTAAATCAGCTAGGGGTGCACTCTTTGAGAGAAGTCAGCAGGGTTTGGACAAACTCCATATATCTTCATTATGACTAGACAGTATAGTTACAGCCAAATAATGATGGAAAATTAGGAAAGTTGAGCAGGTAGGCTTTTTAACAGAACACAAAGAAAATATGTGGATGATTTTTTTTTCTGATGATCTCTCTTCATCCACCGGATAACCCTAGAGCTGCCTTGTGTCTTCTCTTTTGTTTATTATGCATAGAAACAATAGTCAGATTTCACACTAGTACAGGCATAGCATCAAAATCACAGACAATTCCGTCTTTGTTAATCTTTTACAAGCTAAAAACAGAAGTTTTGGATCATTTGTTAAGGATTGTGTAAAATGTTATAATTGTTTTGTTTACAGCTAACTATATTTATTATATTTAGATTTGATATGGAACATTTTATCTGTTATTTGTCTTATTTTTGCAATGGAATTCATAATATTACAAAAATTAAAAAAAATTGAATCCATGCAAGACTCGGAACAGAATTAGAAGAACGCAGGTTCTTTTTCTGCAGTTATATTCTTGAATAGAAGCGCACTTGTTCTGTTATAAATGTACCTTTTGTGAAAATGTTTCTTTGATATTTGGAATTCAGGCTTCACACATTATACACTTCATGTCTATATTTTGTCAATTATTACTAAAACATGAAAAACGTTTGTCTTTTAATGATGTGCTTACATAGATCATTGTAGACACAGAACACACACGAAATGCATGTGTTCCAAATAACAATATAGTATTTATAAAAGGTGTCATTTTGCTTGACTTCTCGCTCTATACAACTCTAAGCAACTGACATGCAGGTAAACAGACTTGAACTGAGAAAACTGTGCAGGGTGGGGGGATGTGATAGCAGGCTGCTTGCTGTTTGCTGCTTATCGACACATTTATAGGATAAAAGACGCTGACGGAGAGGTGCGAAGAGATTTAAGGTGGATTGGATCTATGAGTTTTTTGTAGGCTCTGGTAATTCTAGTGTTAATAGACGCGGATGGAGACCAATGCTGGGCAACAGCTGACAATATCAGAACATCCATGAAGAAAATCTCATGTTATTTGTGTCCACGTCAAGACATCTAGTCATATATTAAAAATGTGCATTTTTGGTGAAAATATTTTTATTCAGTTTCTCTAATAAAACAAAAATATCCCATAACTCGGAAACCTTTTCAGATGGGGTCACACTTTTGGGATGAAGACCAACCTGTTCCCCCAGAAACAGTCCTGTCTTCAATTGAAAATTATGACCCCATGTGAAAAGCTTCCAGGTTGTGGGCTTGGGGGTGGTTTTGTGCAGTTTGTCTTCCATATACTTACATTGAAATCGTAACTGTGATAGTTGCTGTGAACAGACAGGTGACCAGAAACATATCCTTACCGTAGGGAAAAAATAATGCCAAGAATTTATGATAAAATGTGTTACCTCCAATTTCCTTTTGATTTCATAAAATGCCCCAGAAATATGGAAAGCATATTTATTGAACTCAAAACCCTGACTGCATCAAAGTAGGCATATTCAGTAAGTTTTAAGGCTTTTGTTTTCATGTTTTGTCTGGTATATGGTAAATGTTATAGTCAGTATGCAATTGCAAAGATGAACTAAACGTGATACTACATAAAATATGAAATGGTCAGAAACAAAACTCACAGGTGAACCATTATTTCGGCAACTTTCTGTCATTTGTTTCTTTTTAAAAATACCTCATTTATTTTTTATGTAAAATCCTCTTCAGCATGAGGAAATGAAGCAAATAAGCTAAAAATGTTAAAGCTTCATCAGGAAGTGTAGGCTGCATCAGAATGCCTGCCTCTGTCTCCTTATTGCTGTCAATTTTAAACTGACATTGAACAAGTCAAATCTCTGGCTCTACAAGTTTTGAAAGAGGTGGAAGATTTTGGAGGAAAGCATTTATGGTTGATCTTATCTCACACATTGTGCTCACTTAATGAGAAGGTGCTGTAGCTCTGGTGGGTTTACTAATGCATTCTTGACTGCATGCCTCATAGCTGTAGGTTATTTACGTGCATTAGTACAACCTCAATTAGGCATTTAGAGCCAAAGCAAAAAACCTTTGAGAGATGCTGCTAGAGGAACTTACCCTTGTGCTGGAGATATGGGATTGTAGAAAAACTGAGGTATTTTATTGTCCATACAGGGGTCCAAATACAGTATCTCTATGGTAGTAGGTTAAGCACACTGTTATCTCAGAAGTAACAGTTGTTTGCAGCAGAAATGTACACTCATAAGACACTATTACACAGATACTATAAAATGAACCAAGAGATAATAAAAATATCCATTGTTATGACCAGCACACACAGGTGGGATTCCTAACGAAAATAACATTGAATTCTAATATTATACTAATGTCTTAGAGTTCATGTGGCATATTACAGCCACTAGAATTCTAAATGCTTGAGAATAAAATAATTTTAAAATTGCTTTGAGTGATGGCAATTTAAATCTGCAGCCTGATGACACCAAACAAAACTTCAGGAAGAGAGTGGTAACTATTATTTTAAACCAAAGATACAGTGGTGCATTTTAGATAATCTGCTTCTCCATCTCAACAATAATAATAAAGGCACACACTGTAATGATTCTGCATCATTGTAAGTGATAAAAGTAACAAAGAGCCAGAAACGGAATTGTTTTAATGCAAACAAAGCTTAGAATTACACTTAATTTTTTATATCATTTATTGAATTTACTTTTACATTTGCTTTTATATGTTGGTTTGGAAATCTTTAAGACCCAAAACTATCTAAACAACATTTTCAAAATCCATAATTACAGCTGTGTCACAGCCCTCCTTCCCTGTGCTCAGTGACAAGCAGATTTTAGGGCAGCTCTACTCTGTCAAATAGTTACCACTCTCTTTCTGAAGTTTTGTTTGGTGTCATCAGGCTGCAGATTTAGATTGTCATCACTCAAAGCAATTTTAAAATTATTTTATTCTCAAGCATTTAGAATTCTAGTGGCTGTAATATGCCACATGAACTCTAAGACATTAATATAATATTAGAATTCAATGTTATTTTCGTTAGGAATCCCACCTGTGTGTGCTGGTCATAACAATGGATATTTTTATTATCTCTTGGTTCATTTTATAGTATCTGTGTAACAGTGTCTTATGAGTGTACATTTCTGCTGCAAACAACTGTTACTTCTGAGATAACAGTGTGCTTAACCTACTACCATAGAGATACTGTATTTGGACCCCTGTATGGACAATAAAATACCTCAGTTTTTCTACAATCCCATATCTCCAGCACAAGGGTAAGTTCCTCTAGCAGCATCTCTCAAAGGTTTTTTGCTTTGGCTCTAAATGCCTAATTGAGGTTGTACTAATGCACGTAAATAACCTACAGCTATGAGGCATGCAGTCAAGAATGCATTAGTAAACCCACCAGAGCTACAGCACCTTCTCATTAAGTGAGCACAATGTGTGAGATAAGATCAACCATAAATGCTTTCCTCCAAAATCTTCCACCTCTTTCAAAACTTGTAGAGCCAGAGATTTGACTTGTTCAATGTCAGTTTAAAATTGACAGCAATAAGGAGACAGAGGCAGGCATTCTGATGCAGCCTACACTTCCTGATGAAGCTTTAACATTTTTAGCTTATTTGCTTCATTTCCTCATGCTGAAGAGGATTTTACATAAAAAATAAATGAGGTATTTTTAAAAAGAAACAAATGACAGAAAGTTGCTGAAATAATGGTTCACCTGTGAGTTTTGTTTCTGACCATTTCATATTTTATGTAGTATCACGTTTAGTTCATCTTTGCAATTGCATACTGACTATAAAATTTACCATATACCAGACAAAACATGAAAACAAAAGCCTTAAAACTTACTGAATATGCCTACTTTGATGCAGTCAGGGTTTTGAGTTCAATAAATATGCTTTCCATATTTCTGGGGTATTTTATGAAATCAAAAGGAAATTGGAGGTAACACATTTTATCATAGATTCTTGGCATTATTTTTTTCCTACGGTAAGGATATGTTTCTGGTCACCTGTCTGTTCACAGCAACTATCACAGTTACGATTTCAATGTAAGTATATGGAAGACAAACTGCACAAAACCACCCCCGTGTCTGAAAGTGTTTAACACGACATTGCCTTCCTACTTTTTTATAGCCACAAATACTGCTGGCATAAAATGACATGTTATTTGTCTACATTTTTAGACAAATCTACCTTAAGTTCTTTAATCAGTCTTAAAATAGCACAGGCAACTGCAGTATTCACAGGACACCATGTTCCTGGGGGCTGTCGTGTTCCCTTATCATATATTTTTATTAAAACTGTACATTGATTGACCAAGATGACAGTCATATGGAACAGGCTCCATTTTTACATTGTCCTTTTTTATTGCTTTGGAAGAAATAAATTCAAAATACATTAAAGAAAGAAAGTTGCCCTCAACCAGGCCCTCTTTCAGTCACAAACCAGGCAGGAGGAAACTTGTTTATTTTGTGTTTTATTTTCTCTTTAGCAAATGCTCGAAGAGGGAGCATTCCTGCTATAGCAATCTTCTAAGGGACAGTGCCCTGGGCAGAGGCTGTCAGGAAATGGTCAGAGAGTAAAGATACAGGTCTATATTTATAAACAATTCAGTTTACATAAAAGTGCTTAACATATACCATGATGGTTTGTTGGCTTGCACAATCTGAATATTTACTCTGATTTTTTAACAGACACTAGGGGGCTCCGCCCCTGCTCGCTTCGGTCACCCACCCCCGTGTTTGGTTTACCGGATATACAATACAATACAATTTATTTTTTGTATAGCTCAAAATCACACAAGAAGTGCCGCAATGGGCTTTAACAGGCCCTGCCTCCTGATAGCCCCCCAGCCTTGACCCTCTAAGAAGACCAGAAAAAAATCCCCCCAAAAAACCCTTGTAGGGAAAAAATTGAAGAAACCTTGGGAAAGGCAGTTCAAAGAGAGACACCTTTCCAGGTAGGTTGGGCGTGCAGTGGGTGTCAAAAAGAAGGGGGTCAATACAATACAGTACAATACATAGAACAGAATAAATCCTCAATACAGTATAAAAATAAAAATTTTAGAAGTACAGAGTAGAATTTCACATGAGATGATATCACATAATATGATTTGGAATTGTCCTGGAGACCTCATTCATCAAGCTGCCTGCCCTATTTTGCCATTCCACATCTGAAATAGCGCTAATCTAATGAAAGGACCCCTCTTTCCCACGATTCCTGTGATCCTCCATCAGGGATGACTTTACCTTAGGCAGGCAATATACAATTTAAAGAGATTGTTATTTTCTTCTTATTATTATTCTTATTTTCACTTTTACATTAAAAGGTTTTGTAAAAATAATACTTGTCCTTTATTTCCGGCCCCAGGCGTGGTCACATCTCTTTCTTGACTGACGTATAACGCTGCTCATGTTGTGAAGGGGAGGGGGCGTGGGAGGCTGAACGCACGCTAAGGATATGCCTTTGGATCATTTGCTGTCTTTTTGCTGCTTGCAAGCTGCCTGTTCTGCTTGTCGCATGTCGTTGTTTTAAGAGCTAGGAGCACATGATGCTTGTCTGGCAAAAGCAATCCAACAACTGCCAGGTTAGATGTCTGTGGACTTGTTTTAAATGATGGCTCACTGCCTGGTCTCGCGTAACGTTGTAAAAACGAAGCACCGCAATAAAGCGGCATTTTTTAGAGGAGCGTCAGTATCTTCTAAGCAAACAGCCTCTGTGCAAACAGCCCCTCTGCTCACATCTCCTCCATCAGGCGCAGAGAACGTCAGAGAGAGAGAGAGAGAGAGCGAGATTAAAGCAAACAATCAAAAAATCAATAAGTGTGCTTTTGTGCTTTTAAGTGTGCGGAAGCACCGCAATAAAGCGGCATTTCTTAGAGGAGCGTCCGTATCCTCTGTGCAAACAGAACCTCTGCTCACACCCCCTCCGTCAGGCGCAGAGAATGTCAGAGAGGGTGAGAGAGAGGCAGAGACAAGCAAACAATCAAGCACCGCACGGGAAGCACATCTTATAGCATTGAGGAGTTTTAGTTAATATGTAATACGTGCTCTGATTGGGTAGCTTCTAAGCCATCCGCCAATAGCGTCCCTTGTATGAAATCAACTGGGCAAACAAACTGAGGAAGCATGTACCATAAATTAAGAGACCCATTGTCTGCAGAAAGCGGCGAACCAGCGAAAAATCCGTGATATATATTTAGATATGCTTACATTTAAAATCCGCGATAGAGTGAAGCCGCGAAAGTCGAAGCGCGATATAGTGAGGGATTACTGTACACCTGGTCCTGATGATTAATTTCCTTTTTTTTGCACTAATGCGATCTTTTATTTGTTGACATTTCATTTATAATGTATTGTACTTTATATGCTTTATATGCACCGAGACACCTGTATCTGTGTGTGCTGCTTCCCTTTACACTACTGATTTTTTTTTTTGCTCATTATCTTTTGTCTTGTGGTTCTTTTATTTGTCTTTCGTGATCTTAACGTGACGATCACGTATCGTCTCCTAGTCATTCATTCCACAGGATTTTTTTTTATAATAGAGAGATGAGGTGTTTCAAGCAAAGAGCATAACCAGCTTACATACCCCAAAATAAAAGTTTCAATTCACTATATTCTTGGTCCTTACAATACTTTTCAATACTCCTTGACTTCCTGTGTACATGACATCGGTCAAGTTTTATCAGGTACATGATCGTCTGCCAACTTCTTCACTATGACCTAGAACCTTCTTGTTCTTTCTTGTTCACTTGACCTTTATCTGGTTTCCTGATAGGCTTCAACAAGTTTCTGACATTTATTAATCCTTTAATACTACTTCTAAGACAGATGCTTTATTTTAATGTGGAAAGCATACCAAAACACTTTATGTGCAATAACTATATTACCCCTAAATGACTATGTGACCCCTAAGTCAACACATCGCCCAGCACATATTTCATATATGAACTTGACCTTTTCAGACAAATCTCATGCGATCAAGTATTGTAAATATTACAGGAGTGAAATATGGTCATGGAGGGCCAATGAGGTGAAGAGCATAGGCAGACATCTTTTAAAATAGCATTGTTTTACCATATGTGTGTAATCTTAAGGCATGGATCAATACTCAAGATCTTCCTTGGCTTGAAAATGGGTGTAAACAGTACATTTTAAAGTTCCTACTGTCACATTTCAATCAGTGCTCCCTTGGTATCATTTTAAGCTGCAAGAAAAGCAACAATAATTTTGACTTGGGGAAAAAAAACAAACCAACCTTGACTTTGTGGAGGACATTTTGAATAGACAAGAGGAGGAATGGTTGTTTGTTTAGAATACATTCACTTACTGCATATAGCAGAAACATTTATCAAACAATGACGCCTCCCTGGTGAGGTGTTCCGGGCACGTCCAACCGGGAGGAGGCCCCGGGGAAGACCCAGGACACGCTGGAGGGACTATGTCTCCCGGCTGGCCTGGGAACGCCTTGGGATTCTCCCGGAAGAGCTGGAAGAAGTGGCGGGAGAGGGAAGTCTGGGCCTCTGCTTAAGCTGCTACCCCCGCGACCTGACCTCGGATATGCGGAAGAGGATGGATGGATGGATGGATTTATCAAACAATGACACAAGTGCAAATTAAATATGTTTCCATGTTTCAGCATTTGCAACACAGGTTAAATGAACAAGACTGGGTCACACAGAGAGAGGGACAAGAGTGAAGATTAAACTGGAAAATGTTTTGCTTATGTCTAAACCATATTCATTAGGCTAAGCCCGGATTAAGTCCCTCACAGGCCTCTTGGTGACTTTACGCCTTAACAGATAATTGATCACACATTGAGCAATGATGTGCATGGACACCCAGTCATTTAACGCAGGATGCTATTTTCCACTCTTGCTTTTAGCAAACAGAGATTCAATAATTTATTTTTTCGGGGGTGGTGCACCTCATTATACTGTAACTCATGGAGACTCAATCATTTCATTCACCAAGAAGAGGGGGTTGTGTCCCTCTTGGTCATTTTAGTGCATGGAGAGACATGATCATTGCCTTGAGTGGTTTTGCGGTTGGCTTACCCCATGGTCATTTTGGCACATTGAAACTCAATCATTCATACAGCGGGGAGGTGGGGGTGGTGGGGTTGATGAAAAGGTCCCTTGCATCATGGACCCCTGGGTACACACCCAGAATGTTCTGATGTTAGCTCCACCCCTGAACACACCATATCCCAAGATGCTCCAGTTGAGGAGGTTTTTTTTGGTCCTGTAACATATGCTAATAATGGGGTACACTCAAAGATGGTCAAGTCCCGTTTTCTATTCAGTAATTTATGTCAATAAGCTAAATTGCCCAACATTTCTTATGATGTTTCTGGGAAAGAAGGATAGGGCAAGGGTGATTTAAAAAGCTGTCTGCATGATATCAACAAATATTACTGAGTTTTATGCAACAAGCAGAAGGTATAACTTTTTTTTATTATTTTCTGCACAGACGTGCAGGATATTATTAGATGTATAAGCAGTTGTGAAGTACTCATCTAGAATACTGCTCAACTCTCCTTGATAAGAAGCTCCTTGTGAATCTATAAAGAAACAAGTACAGTAGCTAATGAAAATGAAAGAGTGGATCAACTCCCAAGGCTGGAGCATCTGTGATTTAGTCTAATTGGCCTTGACAATCAATAAAGGAAAGAAGAGGTATACTTAGGCTACATCCGCACTACTACATTTTCTTTTAAAAAAGGTGATTTTAAGCAAAAATTATCTCATCTACATGTTTTCATGTCATTTCTGGAAGTGTCTCCATCTCCATTAAAATCACCATAACTATATATGATATAGATGTTTGCCTACACTGGGCATGTGCACATCGGCCTACAAAATCCTTGAAAGTACTGCAACGTCGCTAGCCACAGGATTTATTTCAGAACTGTATTGATCAGTAAATTATTTGCCTTTTGCACATTTTTGGAGTATTGCAACTGTACAAAATGCAACTCAGATTCACACATGTAAGCAACAAGATGAACAAGCAACTCTTCTATGTCTCCTATGTTGGAATATCATTTTCTTCCATGAAGGCTGGCCAATCATGGAATGAGATGTTGTATTGAGCCGAATCCAATAAGGGAAGGGCCATGTAAATAACACAAACCAATCAGTGCACAAAACTTCATTTTTACCCATCCACACCATAAATGCTAAGGTTTTCAGAAGTATATAATTTTGGAAAGTGTTTTCAAAGGTATCTGTTTTCATGGGTTGAAAATGCTGGTGTAATGTGGATGTAAGGTGAAAACATAGACTAATGTCTATATTTTTACACAAAAACATACTATGGTGGATTTGGCCTCAGACTGAGTCCTAGATTGTGGCTTTATAGTACCAAACTGTTATCTCCACTGCTATTACATTTCAAATGTTACTTTATTCACACTATACCTCACTTGCTATGCAACTGAACTTTGTAAAGTAACAAAACATCCTCATCAGATCTACTGCTCTGTCTCTTTTCAAATGAATGTGAGCCTCTGTTTTTTATTTGTTTGTTGCTTGAACCTATACATCTTTACAGACTCCACTTCCAATATACACACGCTAACAATTTATATTCTGTTTTTGGATTCAAATTCTGCAGTCAACACACTTTTAGTATTCTAAAATATTCCTTATTCTTTAGGGAATTTATTTATTTTGTTGGCAGTCTAAACTTCATGACAAAAATAGGATTCAAAGGTAGCTATGGCTCCAGTATTTCTGTATAAATTGTATTCTTTTCAAATAAGGCTGACCACTTGAAGTGTGGTGGAGTAGTTGTTAATGCTGAATTCTCTGCTATCTCTTTTAGGGAGGTGTCCCTATAGAAGGAAAAAATAAAAATCACATGGGACTGACGTTCCTCAAGCAACCCACTGGAATGTTTCATTGACACCCTGAGATGACTGGTGAACTGGAATCACACTCTTCATTAAAAAGACACACTTTTTGCTGATTTTACAGCAAATGAAGAAAGTTTTAACAAATGAAGAAAAACACTTCCTTAAAATCAGAATCTTTGGACAAACCTTTCTTTAGATCTTCATGCTCAGAATAGATTTATTGTTGTGTTTTTCATAAAAACTGTAGCTTCTTGGTGGGGGGGGGGTTATTTTTATCTTTAAAAATGTGCTTCATTGAATCACCAATAAATCAAAATAACAGTGTTTTGAACTCAAATAGTCAGCCTATGACAGAGCTGGATGGCCTCCAGGCTTCAAAAAAGCAAATGCTATTAAACAAATACTACTGATGGACTGCAGAACGCATTATTCAATCTTCAAAACAAGGATTTACAGCTGCTTTTTTTTGCCCAGGCAGAGGATGACCCACATCTGTAATAAAACATTTTGTTCATTACTCCCCATTAATTAGTAAACAATAAAATATTTTAAAAATACTTTGATGGTTAATTATATGCTTTTGGTTTCTATTTTTGCCTGTATTATTTTGAATCTGAAAAATATTGGGCCATTTGTCATAAGATAGTACCATACTAGCAGCACATAAACACCAGACTACTTAGTACAGTACTAAGAGGTGATGATCCTCAGGCCTAAGGGCTCTCTCTGTGAATAGCAGAATAAGATCAGTCCCAAATTTAACTAATCCGCAGCTAATTTTGTTTTGGTGTCGCATTTCTCCTCGGTTTGCTCAGTTGACCATCTGATTGCCCGTTAGAAGTGCCACTGCAGCAATTAACATCTCACCATCTCTCAGTTAACCATGTGCCACTAAAACTTCCCCTTGAGCACATAAAAAAAAGTACGCCCACAAATGAAACGGCCAAGAAATTCTTATGTGGAAAGTAATGAGGATGAATGCCACAAATTAGTAGAATAATATCTGAAGCATAACTGTCTCACTATAACTCATGGGTGAATCTACCATCAGGACTACCTTGGTGGTGTTTGCCCTGGGGTTCTGGTTGCCAAAGGGCATTAGCATATGCAAGAAAAAGGTCACATTAGCACTCTTCTGATTCTATTTTTACCTTGTGGTCTTCGTGGGTACTCATACATTATATTGCCTCACCTTGACATAATGTGCAAATGACCACATGCTCAAAGCTCTGATTGGGATCCATCTCCTGGTTTATTTTATTTTTATATATGATTGTCATGGAGTGTACATATGTGTATAACAGATAGACCTCAGTATGAAGGAACTGCAGGTCTGACATTGTGGTCAGCAACACAGGAGCGCCGCAAGGGACTGTACTTTCTCCGGTCCTGTTCAGCCAATATACTGTACATCAGACTTCCGATACAACTCAGAGTTCTGCCACGTGCAAAAGTTTGTAGACGACACTGCTATCGTGGGCTGCATCAGGAGTGGGCAGGAGGAGGAGTATAGGAAAATAATCAAGGACTTTGTTAAATGGTGTGACTCAAACCACCTACAAATGAACACCAGCAAAACCAAGGAGCTGGTGGTGGATTTTAGGAGGCCTAGGCCCCTCATGGACCCCGTGATCATCAGAGGTGACTGTGTGCAGAGGGTGCAGACCTATAAATACCTGGGAGTGCAGCTGGATGATAAATTGGACTGGACTGCCAATACTGATATTCTGTGTAAGAAAGGACAGAGTCAATTATGCTTCCTTAGAAGGCTGGTGTCTTTCAACATTTGCAGTAAAATGCTGCAGATGTTCTATCAGGCAGTTGTGGCGAGCGCCCCCTTCTACGCGGTGGTGTGCTGGGAAAGCAGCATAAAGAGGAAGGATGCCTCACGCCTGGACAAACTGGAGAGGAAGGCAGGCTCTATTGTAGACACGGAGCTGGACAGTTTGACATCCGTGGCAGAGCGACGGGCACTGAGCAGGCTCCTGCCAATAATGGAGAATCCACTGCATCCACTGAACAGGATCATCTCCAGACAGAGGAGCAGCTTCAGCAACAGACTGCTGTTGCTGTTCTGCTCCACTGACAGACTGAGGACATCATTCCTCCCTCACACATGCGACTCTTCAATTTAAACCGGGAGGATAAACGTTAATATTATACAAAATTATTGTCTGTCTGTTATACATTCATTGTTATCACTCTTTAATTTAATATTGCTGTTTATCAGTATGCTGCTACTAGAGTATGTGAATTTCCCCTTGGGATTAATAAAGTATCTATCTATCTATCTATCTATCTATCTATCTATCTATCTATCTATCTATCTATCTATCATGACAACCAGGGGGTCAATCTGGTTTTGTTGTAACTCATATCCCAATCGTGCAGATAATACATAAGAGTTGACATTTGTCATTCATTATGCACAAAAATTTTCCTAATAACCAAATTAATCCAAAAGTCACCAAAGTGTATATAAAAAGCTTAATCAGATGTTGGACAATATTGGAAAAGAATGTCTCATTGCAGCGCTGATTTCAAAGAAGAGCACAAGCTCTGTATAATGAATATTGTGAGAGATCTCATATCCGATCTAGAGAACACTCAAAAAGATATCTTCATTCTGAAGAGATTCAATTTGGAAGAAACTCCTCCAACTCCATACCAGTCTGTCTGATGCATGCAGACGTCATTTTGTAACATTACGCGCCACACTGTCTGTGAAACCTGCTCATGTGTTAATCCAAATTAAAATGCAACTTTGTTCTCCCTCTCCGACTTCAAGAAGCACACTGCAATGGCACTTACTCTTATTTTTGGTCAGCTTTTAGCCCACAGTTCTGGGGATGCTGCAACAGAGATAAACCTGAAAATTAGTCTCATTACAGTAAATATGTACTAAGACCAGATCAGCACAGGCTCATCCTCAGCTAATAGCACCCTGTAACTAACCCAATGTGTTTCTACCCCAACATGCTGAATTTTAGGCTAACACTGAGGTCCCTGTGGTCCCATCATGATTCAGAGGTGAAATGCATGTTTCAAAAATGTTAAACAAGGTAAAACAAAATTGTTTCCTTTTTCCTGCCTTTATTGTTAAATTGGTGTAAATTGCATGTAATATGGTTTACCCCTCAATCATTAACTTTAGGAGGTTACTAGCCAGCACACAGTCAAATTAAACAGGTACAGAATGACAAAGGAAAGCCAGCCTCTGGGTTTTGGAAGAGATCTTAACAAGACTGCATTTACAAATTTTAAAATAATATTAGCAAACAGTTGAAAGGGGCTCAACTCAAACCCACCAAAGCAATGTGTCAAGCGCACACCATCCATCCATTTCTGTTGCCATAGTAAGAAAGCTGAGCTATGAGGTCAAAGGTCAGAGTGATGCCCTGTCATGTTCACTAGGTAACATATTTCATGATCCAGCTCAACAGAAAAATGCAGAAAATCAGTAATATGCATGTAAGAAAAGAAAAGTTTATTTTATTAAAGTCCACAAATAAAAAAAGGCAAGAATGAAACATGTACTAGGCAAGGGCAAAAATCCAAAGAATAGAAGCTGACTAGTATAGCTCTTCCTTTTCTCTTACTATTTAGCTCTGACCCCTCTGTTATGCCCATCAAGCACGAGACTGCAGAGAGCGACTGGAAGATAAGGATGCAGCTAAAAAACCGTAGCAAGGGTCAAAGCCAGAAAAAAAAATATTAGTAACCTAAGCCAAGAATAGTGAAACAAAACTGAAGCCAGAAGGAATGCAGAAAGTTCAAAACCAAGAGAAACAACAAAAGATTTTACAAAAAGGTGTAAAGGGTTTTGGAATCCATGTTAGTTAGATGCAGAAGTATACCCCTGGATGACCTTTTTATCTTGTGATGTTATAATTGACAGGCCATGACCTCTAAGGATACACCCACTCATGGATGGTCCCAGCAAAGGGAAACAACAATAGTAATATTGGGGCCCAAATGACAAATCAAATTTTAAAAAACACTTTCAGTACCTTAGGGTATGGAATCCCCCAACTGAAGCAAATGATTGTCAAAATAGGAGTCCCTGACACCATCTTGTGTTTCTATTGAGCTGCAACAAAAATGATGGTATGTGGTAGTTCCCTTGCTCTACTCCTTGCATGACTGCAGCATACTGAGATGCATGGAGGTGTAAAGAGCATGCACAAAGAGGGCCCCAAGGGTGGAAACCAAATCAAATCAAATTGTATTTGTTACATTTGATTAAATACACAATGAAATTTGAATAAAAATACTTAATTACAGATACTCAAGTAAAATAAATATTTGAAAAAAAAACAAGCACCACAAACACACATAAGAGCATCTGGCTTAGATACAGTAGCTGCTGGTGTCAATAACAGCCATGTAGGTGGCAGTAAGATTGTCAGAACTACCCTTTTGTGCCACACATTTACAACTAAAGGCATTTACATTGAATATAGTGGGTCCAGTTTGTTATGTCCACAAATGGAACATGCTAATAGAAGGTTGTTTTTTTCTGATGTTTTCCTGGTTGAAGTCATCAGCATTCTGGGATCAGAATAATTCATCATTAGAGTACCAAACCGAGAGAGTCAAGAGTTGAGATTAAATTGCCAAATTTATGGTTGACAGTCCAAACCAT
The DNA here is from genome assembly GCF_016835505.1 of Polypterus senegalus. Taxonomy (NCBI): domain Eukaryota; kingdom Metazoa; phylum Chordata; class Cladistia; order Polypteriformes; family Polypteridae; genus Polypterus; species Polypterus senegalus. The sequence continues at coordinate 172,353,028 of NC_053154.1, forward strand.
GTTCTTTAAGCCGCCATACTCTACCCCAAGAGGCTCTAGTTCAGGGGGTTTGCAATGTTTTTTATCTTGTAATGCATGCTAACATTGGAGCACACTCAAAGATTGTCAAATCTAGCAACTGTTGGTAAGAGAGTGAATCGTTTATGTTGCTGCGCTGGTAAACATTAATCAGGATAGTGTAACTTATCTCCCTAGGCAGTTATGTTGACAAATTAAGTCAGTATTTTAATTTCTGGATATTACATTTTAGTTTTAATTATGATCATTTGCTAATTTTTCACCAGTTCTCAGCAGTACACACAATAGAGTACACAGCATCTAAACTCGTCATAACTCACCATGAGATGTAAAAGTTCTTCTGACTTATTTAAAAGCAATCAGACATTCCTCATTATATGGTGGCAGGCCAGTTCTGAATCCTTTACATTTATCGGCAAGCTGCTCCTCAATAAGGTGTAACAGATCAACCTGTGATCACAGTGCTGCCAGCTGAGTACAGAAATCTATACTAATAAAAGGCAAAGCCCTCACTGACTCACTCATCACTAATTCTCCAACTTCCCGTGTAGGTAGAAGGCTGAAATTTGGCAGGCTCATTCTTTACAGCTTACTTACAAAAGGTACGTGTAACAGTCATAACTGAATCCTACTTACGTACATATATACGTCTATAGCCTGCAGCTCGGTCGCAGGGTGTTGCGTCCCCCATCCCCACACTTCCCACGTAATTGGCTGCCTGCCCATATAAGGCCATCCGTCGCTCCGGTCTCTTCATTCCCTTTCTTGCTTCGCTACGGTATTCATGTCTCCCTGCTGATAACTGCAGCCTTTTTATTTAATCCACAGCTTCTCCGCTGTTTTATTGTTCGTTTATTATGATTAAACTTATTGTGTAGGTATTTTAGACTTAGTTTACTGTTCAGGTACCCATTTCCTTTACCGTTCCAACCATACCCCCATTAACATGTCTATTGAGGTGATCACCATTGATCAAAGAACTGTCACTTACCGAGTGGTTTCCATGCCCGGAGATGCAGCCTGCCTTTTCCATTCTCTTTGTTACATATTGCACGGCCATATCAGGCTCACTCTTGATATCCGGAGGAACATTGTGTCTTATGTATTGAATGACTTGGACAGGTTCAAGGTGTGGAATGATGACAGTACAGGAGATAATTATACTACACAGGAGCACTATAAGAGTGAAATGTTTAAGCCCTTCACCTATGCATCTGCATGTGAGTTGATGGCTGCCGCTGAATTGTTCGGTTGTCACTTTCAAGTGTACCAAAATGGCCAAATATTTTACACCTTTGGACAACCGTCAATGCCTCTTAAGCATCTTAGATTCACAGGTGACGATTTGAGTAGTGGACACTTTGATGTTTATGAATGTTTCAACTCTCAAAAGCTGGATGTGAAGTTATTGATGAAACTGGTTGTATGCTTACAACGCTTGACAGATGCCAAATGTCACTTCAACACAACAAGTCCTGCAAATACTAATGTAATTGAAACAAACCATGAAACTCAAACCGATTATGACAGCAGCAATCCAGGCTGTAAAAAAACAGTAAAAAGGAGGCATGTCAGACGTCGTGGTACATTTTCTGATGCAGCTAGACATAAACAACTTCGTGACACTGTCGCCAAATACTTGTAGAAAAATCCACAAGTTCATAGAGACGCTGTCGCTAAATACTCGCAGGCAGATCCACAAGTTAATAGAGACACTGCTTCTAAATATTCACAGGCAAATCTACAACTTAATACCGGGAATGCCTGTTAAACATCTTAGATTCACGAGTGCCGATTTAGGTAGTTAACACTTCGATGAATGAAACCTGTTATCTTTACAACGGTTGACAAACACGGAATGTAACTTGAATGCAACACATCCTCCAAATACGAACCTGATTGAAAGAAATAATGATAATCAAATCCTTGATGACAGCAACACTCATAACAGTGACAAAACAATTACATTGACAATCATGTTACGTTATTTTTAAAATGTTTCCTTTTCTTTTTCATAACTTCTTTAACACACTACTTCTCCCTGCGAAGCGCGGGTATTTTGCTAGTATGTAATATATCTCACTTTACGTTCCTCAGAGTTTTTTTTTATAGTCTCGCATGTCAGAGATATAAGGTATCCTTAAGATCCTTTCGGTCTTGCCAGGAAGGGAGGCTGGGGTGGAAGGACAGCAATGGACTGGAATTCCAACCAGGTTGGGTGTTAAGCCCTTGCCTGGAAGGGAGGCTAGAAAGATGGATGGATCGGTTGGAGGTAGAGAGTATATACTCCCCTGGCGCGTTAGAGGGCAGCATCCATACAGTATGTCACTCCTCCCATTTTGTAGACCATGAGACAGGCAGGGAATCATAGTCCCATGGGACAGCCCTGTTGTGGATAATGCCAGGGGAATTCCTGATCCGGGCAAACCTCTTCCAGACTGTGCACAAACTCCAAAAGTACTTCCTGGGTCTGGCTTAAAAGAAGCATTCTGCCTTACCATGAGGAGTCGGAGTTGGGAGGCAGTGGGCAGCATTTGCGAGGAGGAAGAGGTGTTGTGAGGAAGAGATGAAAGACAAAAAAAAACTGTCCCTGTATATACAATGCTGTGTGAGGTATCCAAACGAAATAAAAATCATTATATTTGAACACATGGCTGTTCATGTCAGTTATATCCAGAGTTTGGAGCTCAGTGACGCTCCCTGTCTTCTGCACAGTATATACAATGAATTACTCATTATCCTTTGTGACAGCAGGGGTCGCTGTCGACCCCTGAACCCTCAGACAACACGTTCAGACACCAGGTAAAAGTCCAATTAATAAATTTATTTTTACGATAATGGGCACAAAGCACCTCCACCTCCACTATACTCAATACAATACTCACAATAATACAAATAATAATAATCAATCCTCCTCTGTCGCACTCCCTCCCATCTCCGGCTCTGTCTGCTGAGGTTTCCCATCGTCCTTTTATATTCCTTGACCTAGAAGTGCTTCTTTCCCTCAGTCCATGTGATTTCATAGCACTTCCGGGTCAGATAAAAACTTCTTCTTTTCTTCAGCCCGGAAGTACTTCATTCTTTCTGTCCCCGTGATTAGGGAGTACTTCTGGGCTATAAAAATACTCGTGCCCCCCTGCAGCGTCCCCTTGACGGCCCCAATAGTATCCAGCATGGCTCTGAAGCCGAACTCCATTGTCCATGATGCCCTGCTGGAATTCGGGGCCCTTCCATGTTGCAGGGAGGACTCCATCTAGTGGCATTGGGGTATTGGTTGGGATAAACTGCCGGCTATATATCACACCTTATTACAGGATACCAAATGTCATACCTTTGGTACTTAAATGCTTCATTTTTCCCTATTTTAGCAGTTGTGCAAGTTCTTTTGTTATTTTTCTATCATTATGACAGTGATGTCAGCATTTTCCATTCTGTGAGTGCTTTTTTGTCTGGGCTTCATCATTTTGTGATGCAATTTCATGGGTACAGCTATTTTGTTTGTAGTCATGATACCCATTGCCAGATACATAGGTCAGATAAGTGATGTCACATTGCTTGGGCAGGCATTGTCATAACTTCACTGCTATTTAAGATAAAAGTGCAATAACCTCAAAATCTTACATTTATTTTCTTTTTGCAGCAGAATCAATAAATTCCTTTGGAGGAGACACTAGTGTTAGGCTTATTCTTCTCTGAGGATGATTTTTGTTTTGAGCTTTTTACATATGATTCTCTGAATACTTCTTCAAGAGTAAAAACAAAAGAATTGCTGTGGTCATTAGCAGGAGTCAATAAATATAAATTATTAGATATTCACTGAAACTGGAAGGACAAAACCAAAAAATAACAAAATATGTAAGAAGTTTTCATTGTTTGCTTGCGTGGTTGTCCCTTGTAAGGTCTCTTCCTTTACATGCTTAAACTTTGTAAGCTAAACAGAGCATGTGGAGATCCTTTTTATACTATGACCTCCATAATAGCATGTGCCTGGCAACCACCGAGCCACTCAGAAAGGCAGCATACATAAAAAAAAACAGCTGTACAAACTGATGTCAGAATCAGAATAATAATGAAAATATGGCAGCACAGTGGTAGTATTGTTGCCACACAATAAGGACACCAGGGTTTGTGCCTTAGGTGCTCCCTGTGTGGAGTTTATGTATTCTTTTTGTGTTTTTCTGGGTTTCCTCACACAGTCCAAGTTAAGTAAAAATATATACCCTGTGACTGTGCCCTGGACAAAATGGTTAGGAAAATGGATGGGTCAATACAAATATAAACAAAAAATTATTATAAATTAACATATTTCAGAAAATATGTGAATATTAATAACAATTTCTTAACACATTCCAGGCAGAACACTAGCTTTTTAAACTGCAAAAATACCTAAAATGATATTACATAATTTGTGCCAACTTTATATCCACTGATGTTTTTAGCTCAAACCATGTAAGAATGAAGCATTTCAAAAAATGATAATAGTGACAAAATACAGTGCAGTTTATGACAGGACACAAAAATGTCACAAATAACAATGCTATTGTAAACACAAGCTCTATGTACCTAAAGATTTTTCTGTGTACTTTAAATTGACACATGAGCATCACAATGCTAATGGGTATGGATTCTCAAAATTCTAAAACAATAAAATATATATTTCAACTTGCCAGACCATGTTACACAGACTACAGTGTGTGGCTACCTGCTGTTTCATAGCATACAGGTATCATTAGTTGGAAATGCGGGACCTGTAGTTTGCATTAAAAAAAACCAACTAAAATACCACAGACTTTGAAAGAGTTTCAATATTCAAATTTCATTTGCATGGAAACTCAACAGTACAGTGCTCATGTAATTAGTAAGCAACATTTTATACAGATAACAATCTATGATTTTGAATGTTCCACCTAAAACCATCTCGGAGGCTTTTGAGGCCCACTTTCTGGATATCCTGAATATTTGTTTCAAGAAACTTCATGTGGTGCTCTTGGTTGGCTTTGTGGCACAAAACCTAAAGACCAACCTTCGATTTACTGCTTCAACAAACTCTTATTCCTATTCTAACAGGCTAACAGAGCAGCTCATCAAGGGCCATCCTTAAGTAAGAAACAACAGAAACTAAAGTCAGTAGGTGGGTACCTTTAGAGAGCAGTATTGTGACCTCCCCAGTGCCAACACTTTGAGAAGATAATGAAGACATCTGTAGTCCAGTACAGGGTCACAGGAAAGACCAATTGGGTAATGTTTTTGTTTTTGGTAATGCATTGAACCTTTTAAATAAATGCAAAGGTTCAAAGGCACGTGGACTCAATGATTATCAGAAGTGATCATGTGCAAAACTTGCCCTAGATTATTACCGACTTTTCTCTTAGGTTATCCCAGAAGTTAATTATAAGCCAAGGGTTTTGTATTTGCTATTTAAGGAGTGTCCATCTTTAGTAACATCATGACTGATTCTATTATATTATATGTCAATTATTAGGTTCATTCAGATGAACCATTTAAATTATCTTTTGTTGTAGTGGTAATTGATTTTCTTTGAAAACCATTTTGTGATAGTGCTTTACATATAATAAAGATTGATTGATTTAAGAAGATGTAGTAATATGCATTAGCTGTAGAACTGGTGAAAATCCCATGTCCAAACTATGGCCACTGAGAAGATCTGGGAAGAAAAACGTCTGCCACCTCTTCAGTAACAGTCAGACAGGCTATCACGTGGTCAGCCAGTTTAGTCAAACAAATACATTGCGTGAAGGAAATGGTTTAAATGCTGCGGTCTACAACATGGCTTACTGGAGAGTATTTTCAATATTTATATCAGAGTATTTATTTATTTAAAATGTTTATAATGCGTTGATATTTTGGCAGCCAATAAAATGTAAATAAATTCATAAATCCTGACCTCTGCTTTGCTACAACACTCACACTTTATGGTTTATTTAAGGCTCTGCTTGTTGTTCTGCTGGCCACACTGTAGTAATGAAATCAAGAGTTATTACTGATGCATATTGTATTAGTATTGCATAACTAATTCAATTATTTAAATGAAATATTAAAATGTAGCAGCTGTTGCTAAGAAACCCAAGTTACCATCTGTGTTTTTTTCACAGAATAAATAGCCTAATTTTCTGTCATTTTAACCACTGACAGACTCACATGGCACACACTTTGTGTCCACCTCAGTCATATCTTTAAAAGGCATGATAGAGTCTATAGACAGAAATGGGAGTCAATTCTACTCTAGCTTTGAATTTGCTTAGAAATAAAGCAGATGCAATGAATAACAAAAATGTAAAACAGCCTCAGCCTCTATAAGTCATTTACTAACAGCTGCCACCAGCTTGCCCACCATTTTTTTCACCTTTTGTCATTTAAATGTAGTGTACCCTTCTGCTCGCCATTGTTTTGCATTTTCTGTTCTTTTAGCTGATGCCATTTGTCTCTTCAAACCTCCTAAAACCGTGTCAAATCTGCAGGCTGGAGGACGAGCTCACTTATTATCGCATGTGCATCGTTGTGGATTTAAATTTTTATATCCAGTTGGCGCAGTGGCAGCACTGCTGTTTCACAGTTAGGAGACCCAGGTTCACTTCCTGGGTCCTCCCTGCGCGGAGTTTGCATGTTCTCCCCATGTCTGCGTGGGTTTCCTCCGGGCGCTCCGGTTTCCTCCCACAGTCCAAAGACATGCAGGTTAGGTGCATTGGCGATCCTAAATTGTCCCTAGTGTGTGCTTGGTGTGTGGGTGTGTGTGTGCGCGCCCTGCAGTCGGCTGGTGCCCTGCCCAGGGTTTGTTTTCTATGTTGGCTCGATTGGCTGTAGTTAGGATTTAGGGGGTTGGATAATGGATGGATATCCAAGAGGTGATTCCAAGCTTTTAGTGATGGCAAATCTTGATGTTAAAAATACATGGCCAGGTTAACTAAACTATGTTCTCTTAAACTGTATATTATATATACTATATTATACAGTATAAATACAGAAAAGACACACACACAATTATCTATTTTTGACTGCATTCATATCAGACAGTTAAGAAATTTTTTAATTTTTCTGTAAATATCTCTCTAGAAAATTAAACAAATTCCAATTTTTTAAACAGCCTTAGTTCATATTGATTAACACTGCTTTTCAACCCTTAATAATAATAGTAAATTATAAAATGGTACCAGAATCTATAGCCTCCTTTAAGTTCTTGTAATTTGTTTCACGTAAACCTACTAAGAGACAGTGCTTAATAAAAACCACTGATAAAATCAAAAAACAAAACAGGGGGTTAAATGGTGGACTTTGAGTTGTATATTATTTTAGGATTTGGTTATTTCTAGGAAGTAAATCAGACACAATTTATGACAGAATAAGGAATCCGGAAATTACACTTCAAAATAAACAGCATTACCTTGTAGTATTATAGTATGTGTTGGAGCCATAGGCAGTGACCATACAGTATGTGTCTCTGATCATGGAGGCTACAACATAAATATGCCTGAGATGGAAAAAGGAAGTGTTTGTAATAAAAAGAATAATTAAACAGCAGACAAGTGGGAAATATCAAAAGAATAGCCTTGACTTTGTAGCGAGGTCATAAACAGGAGGTCAGACAATTTATTTACCAAAAAAAAAAAAATCAAAAAACGTCACCAGAAAACAATGGATGTAGATTACAAAAGTCAAACATAAAATAACAGTAATGAGATTTACCAAGCTTCTTAGATGCTGACTGAACAGTGCTCTGATTTTATGGTTATTTTACTGTTTGGGATTTTATTGTTAATTCATTTTCTTGTTGTTACTTTGTTGTATGGATGTTGCCTTTTGAATATTGTGGAAGTAACCCCCAAGGAAGGCAGGAATAGTTCAATCAATCAGTCTTTATTCAGTCACAGATGAGTACGTGGATTCCACATTGTAAGGCAGAAGAGCAAAGTTCTCCTGTTTCTCTCGACCTTTAATAATTTTCCTTCCTCTCCCTTCCCCTTACTTATCAATAAGTACAATATGTTTATCTAAGCATTTCATCTTACTTTGCGTGCATCAGCTAACCGTTTCTACTTTGTGAACACATCTTTCCTGTGTCTAACGTGCACATTCTAAATAAAGAAGTTGTCCTGGGTCAGCTTACTGCAACCTGTCTTATGACAGATGCCTGTATGAATAACCTGTCGTTATAGCAAAAACAGCTTTTAACCCTTAGTAGCTTGCAAGCAGTTAATTTTTCTTTCACAATACTTTATATTGTTTTATTTAATAGAATACAGTAATCCCTCCTCGATCGCGGGGGTTGCGTTCCAGAACCCTCCGCGATAGGTGAAAATCTGTGAAGTATAAACCATATGTTTGTACGGTTATTTTTATATATTTTAAGCCCTTAGAAACTCTCCCACACTGTTTATAAATATTCTCCGCACAGTTATACAGTAAACCCTCGTTTATCATGGTTAATCAGCTCCAGACAGATAAATGAATTTCACGAAGTAGGATTTTTTATTTATAAATCTAATATTTTCACAGTTAGACCATAGAAAACCTGTTTACGACCTTCTAAATACGTTTTTTAACATTATTAGAGCCCTCTAGACATGAAATAACACCCTTTAGTCAAAAGTTTAAACTGTGCTCCATGACAAGACAGACATGACAGTTCTTTCTCACAATTAAAAGAATGCAAACATATCTTCCTCTTCAAAGGAGTGCCGTCAGGAGCAGAGAATGTCAGAGAGAGAAAAGTAAACAATCAAAAATCAATAGGGCTGTTGGGCTTTTAAGTATGCAAAGCACCGCGATAAAGCCGCCGCAATGAAGGGATCAATGTGAAGGTAGTCTTTTCAACATTTTTTAGAGAAGCATCCGTATCCTCTAGGCAAACAGCCTCAGTGCAAACAGCCCCTCTGCTCACACCCCCTCCGTCAGGCGCAGAGAATGTCAGAGAGAGTGAGAGAGACAGAGAAAAGCAAACAATCAAGCACCGTGCAGGAAGCATATCTTATATCATTGAGGAGTTTTATTTAATACGTAATGCATGCTCTGATTGGGTAGCTTCTCAGCCATCTGCCAGTAGCGTCTCTTGTATGAAATTAACTGGGCAAACCAACTGAGGAAGCATGTACCATAAATTAAAAGACCCATTATATGCAGAAATCCGTGAACCAGCGAAAAGTCTGTGATATATATTAAGATATGCTTACATATAAATCCGCGATGGAGTGAAGCCGTGAAAGTCGAAGCGCGATATAACGAGGGATCACTGTACATGTAATGTCATTACGCATCATCATCATGCATATGTTATAAAATTGTTGTAACTCAGCAGCACACACATGGAAAAATATGTGAGGCCTTGAAAACAGAAGCACAAAGCAAGCCAGGCTGCTCGTCAGCCTGCACAAAGAAGACAGCAATGGCAGACCGAGTTTCTACATTATTTGCCACTCCAATCAAAATGAGGCCTTAGCTTCATTAAATTCAAAAATAAAATATGTGAGCAATGTCCCAAATAAATCAAAATGCCAGACAAGGGAGGTGATAACTGTCAGCCCTTGGCCTGTGCAAAAAATGGGCAACCAAAGGAGTCTTTTTAAGAAAGATTTATTAATAAAAACTTGAGATAATAACAAAATATTCATAAAGAGCTAAGGCAAAAAGATTTGCCTAAAAGACAATTCACCGTGGCCAATATTTGAAACCCAAAGATACTGTAAAAAGTCCTGAAAACCGAGAAGAGCACTAGAAGGGTAATACTGACAAAAACAGCTCACAATTCCACCAAAGCACATTCAAATGAGCTACAAGGGACTCGTTTTTTTTCAGCCTGCCTTTACAGGATGGGGTGGTTCCTTAGCAGCAACAGAAGAGAGGCCCCGCCACTTGGGGATCCACCTACAAAACACAAGAAACATAATATAAACACACATATAAAATCAAAGATAGAAAAATAAAATTAACAGAAAATGCACAATCTGACAAAAAAGAAATGGAAATGATATTAACAGAAAAGACCATAACTAATAAATAAAAAGACATAACAAAGAAATTTAAACATATGCTAGAGGAGGAATCCTGGCTTAACTGTAACAAAAAACAAGTTGGGTCAGAAAGCACATTTCTGATTTTTAAAACCAACAACATCAAAACTCTGGGGAGATTGTTCTTAATTGTGCTTCAAAAATCCTTTTAAAATCATCAGCTTTTTTGTTTTGTTTAGTAAAGTTTTGTTAGGTTTTTAAATGCACATGTTCTTATCCTAGGGCAACTTTATTCTTGTTTGCTTTTGTTTTCTAAAATAAAAACATTTTGCACAGAGGCTTCATTTGAGTAAAAACAATTTAAAGACACTCACCTTTTTTGTTCTACTGACATGTCAAACAGCACTGGCTTGTTTTATAATGGTAGTGTCATAACATCACAGGAATGTCACATGGTCACATGCCTGGCAACTGCCATGGCAAAGGCGAACAAGGAAAACAGAACTGTGGGACTCTTGTGAAAATCAACATTCATTTTTTTACAAGCAAAGTCAAACTTTTCACACTTCTTTTTTGCATATGGTTTTTCATTAGTTTCCACTGTATTCACAAAATACAGTACATTACAAACATAGAGCTCTTGTGGAAATCCCTAAATACTTCTAGCCTGTTCTGTCCTATAACTGATTCAAACAATTATATGTTGGACAGTTTTAACAAAAATGTTAAGTATTGCATAATTAATTTAACTGTTTAAAGTGAAGATTAAAATGTGGCCCCTGCTGCAATATAAAGTTATCAGAGCAAACACACATTACCAAAGAAACAAATATCATGAAAATTAAACTTAATTGTATCATTAATACCAGTCCAGCTTATCATGTCACCACTGCAAACCTCACCACAAAAACAGAGAGAAAAAGAATGACTGAATCAATGACAATGGCATTTCTCTTACTTCGCAAATAGTATTGCATAGTGCACATGTTATATTAGCATTTTCACCGTTGTGATCCAGATCACGGTCCTGGAGAACAGTCTATCCAGCAACACTGGGCACAAAGGATGGGGCATCCATCCACTGCAGGCCACTCTCACTTACACATGCAGGGGTGGCCTTATATACTGTATAACCAAAGTTTTCAGGACACTCTCCTCTTGTATTCTTTTGTATCACTCATATTGTACTGTTAAATATTTTTATATAATGTGATAGACGGGGCCCTTTCCCAGCCGGGAATCCGTTGAAGTGGAAGGATAGGGGGAGCAGATATACACAGGGCACTGTCTACCCCTGAGCAGTAGATGGCAGCCCCCTTGGATTACAGCGGCACCTTGGATCCTTGGAGTTGGAGTGTGGCACAGCCCTGTTGGGTTCTGTGGCCGCCGCCAGGGGGAGCTACAGAGTCTTACTTTGGGCTCTCACCACACCTGGAAGTGATTCTAGACCTCCCTAACAAGCCTGAAGCACTCCCAGATGCAGCTTAAAAGGAGACACCTGCCAGAGATGGGGAGGATGAGGATGAAGCTCAAGGGAAGACAGAGCAATTAAAGAGAAAGACAAAGTGCTTAGTGCATTAATTGTATTTATCGTGCTTTGCACTGTGTATTGTGCTGGGTAGGTGGGAAACCAAGAGAGAAAAGTGTTTCCCAGTAAAAATGAAAGACTTGTGTGTGCTGACTTGTGCTTGTATCTGTTGTGTTGGGTCTTGGGGAGCTGGCGCGTCCCCTGATGGTCACAACAGCAACTGTTCTATAGCTACCCCAAAGTGTTTTGTCACAACAGACATGTTGTAAAATCGTTCTCATACATTTGTACAGTCATATAAGATGGAGAAGTTGGACCAACATCTTTGTCAGTTAAAGCCCCAGTGGCTTACTCAACAGGCAACACTGCTTGCCTATGTAAGTAGAAAGCAAGGCAACCTGAAAATTAGCTTTGTTTTTTGTCTCTCAGGCATCTGACAAATGTTGAGCCACATGAAGAAAACATGGACACTGACACTGCTTAGAAAGCCAGCAATGTCTCAGGTATCTGTTAACAGACTAAATGGTTTTAATGACGTGAACCTGACAGAGAAGGCCATGGCTTTGAACCTGGGATGCACTTTGTTATACTTTTCTGCAAAGCTTCCAATGCTGTTTTGTCTTTTTTATAGTGTGGTGACACAGAACACAGCACTCCAGAGGCAGTGTCACAAGTACCTTACACAGCATGAGAATGTTCCTTCATTTTAATTCTATATACTTTTTACAGTATAAGCTAGCATTTTTGCCTGTTTACTTACTCTGCTTCTTACATTACCTAGATAAGGAGAATGCTGCGTTAATGTAAACCCCCAAATCATGTTTAGAGTTTTCCTCCTCTAGGTTAATGCCACCCACATTTTATAGGTTATTAGATTCCGTTGTGTTACATTTTTGATTCGCATCAAGTGTAGATTTTGTTAATTAGGCTGAAGAAGTCTACTTGATTCACTCTGTCCACAGTTTCAAGAATTCAAACCAATCAACCAAGAAATTCAAAAACTTAAGAAATGAGATCATTCTGACTGCACACCTAATCTGGCTAGCTTACAGCTAAATTACAGTGTTACACCAGTTCTCAGACAATGCCAAGGATTTATTAATGGTGACATGATTTGCTGTATGGGTCCAAATTCTCACTGTTTTGTAAGGTATACTGTAGTGTCACAACGTATGCAGTATGTCCTAAATTGCCCAAAAAGCATTTACTTTATCACAATCAACCCACAAAAAAAAAAGAAAATATTATGCAAAAATGTATTTGTGTAACCGGCTATAAAAGCCAGCTTGCGAAACCTGGCAAGCTACCAATGATAGTCTGATAATGAAAGATAAATGTAAAATATTCAAAGACTACTAAGTATTTGTGACCATGAGAAGTATTTATTCTATCCAATTATATCAAATATTGATACCAAATATCCTGTTTGAGGCTTTAGCATACAAATTGATGTTCAGAATATCTTGCCTTCATGTCTTCTATAGTTAAGTCAGTCAATCAGAATACTCAATGATCCCTAAGCTGCATTCATTCATTATTTTGTAATAAGGGGCCAGAAGGAGTTGCATTGCATCTTTGTGGACCTGGAGAAAGCATATGACAGGGTGCCTAGAGAGGAGCTGTACTGTATATGAATAATAGCGCGGTCAAAACTTTGACAAGGAAAGGCTTTGTTAAGAACTTGTGTCTCTATTATAAAAAAAAAAAAATCCTGGAAAGCAAAAGCAGGGCGACAAGACGTGATCTTCTCGGAAATATTCGGAAGACATTTAAAAGACCCACGAGACAAAAAAGACTGGCCACGAAGCATCTCGCAGGGACCATAAACATGAGACTTGGTGCCAACTAATTTCCCAGGGCCATCTCGCGGGGATGTGGAACATGAGATTCTTGCAAGACACACCCTGCTTATCAAATAAGAGCACGTCCAACCAGCAAAGCATTTAGTCATGTAAAGGCACGTAGCACCCACAGATCCTATGCTCTCAGCAAAGAAGAAAGAGCAGCACGGAGAAAAGAGACTCAAAAGCGTTGGAGAGAAAAAAAGGCAGATAAGAGATTATGAAAGCAGTGGAATTCAAAAGACTCAAACAAACGATGGCGCGATACACATGCAGAGAAAGGTACAGAATATGAAAGCAGTAAAATTTGAAAGTATTGTAGCGTCCCAGCCAAGTTTAAGCCTTTTTTGTTTTAAATAAATGTTAGGTCCGATTGAGTACAGCATGGATGACTAATAGCGGAGTACTGATTGATACGGTAAGGGGAAGGCGAGGCTTATGGGAGGATGGGTTGGAGAGGGTGCTAGAAAGTTGTGTTTGGGGTTACAAAGTCAGCGATTGTTCAAGTAGAACTTTTGTGACACTTTATTACATCAGTCGCAACAATATCAAAAAAAAAAAATAGTAAAGATCGCATTAACGCAAACAAAAGGTAATTATTCATCAGAATCAGGTGTAATTGAAAAAATAGCAGGACAAATCGAGGTCAGAAACAAAAGGAAAAGAGTTGAAAACAAAGTCTTTTTGCTGTCGCATCATTCAATGCACAAAACGTAGATTTACACAATAATGGACCATATGCTATGAGAATCTGTGGTCCTGCACCAGTCAAAGCAACGACATGTTTAATTTCAAAGAATACACAATTCGGTCAGGTGTATATTTATAATCACGGAGAAGCAATGTAAATTTTAACCAGCGACAAAAAAGGTAATGTATATATTGCGCAAATAACATTAGACACCAAAGGAGATTGTGATATGCCATTCATATTAAAATGTTTACAGCTTACCGTGAGAATAGGTTTTGCTATTAACCAAAAAAAGGAGTTGGCGAGAGAAGCGAGCAGGGGGCGGAGCCCCCTAGTTTTCAATATGAACAGCATCGTGAAGACACCTGTGCCAGTTTAGGGCCAGTTTATACTTCCCATTCAGTATGCATATGCACACACATCATGGCATATTAATGCAACGTGTGTGCAGTACCAGCAAAAATATGGGTGGCGTGTGTGTGCAAGTTTTGGAACATGACGTCAGAATCATTATTTACTATTAACATGTGACGGCAGGCTTGCAGCTACAAAAGTTTGATGTTTGATGAATGGTTCGATGCGGTGCAGCAAATCATAAAGCTTAAATGCTGATATGCAAATGTCTTCATTGGGCTTTTCTTCATCCATTTCTCATAAAGGCAATACAAACGTTGCACATTCCCCATCATAATGACACAATACATTTATAGGTATCACATACTGTCTCAATATTCAGTAATGCTGTTGTCACTTTTTTTTTTTGCACCTTCGCAACAGCATCAGAACTCAGATCATTTTTACTTTTAACATCTTTCTTCCCTCAACTCAAAACACAGTGAAACCGAATGTTGTTTTCTCCCCGTGATGATTTCTCACACTGACACCTTGTAGAATCCTCCAGATTTACTTCAAGTAAGTGTACAAATATAGAAAGTATATTGCTTATATAGCAGCAGTGCTCTCAAATGCACGCGACACATAGTGTTAAGTATATCACTTAACACTAAGAACATCATGGCTCCCAGAACTCTTTTGACACACTTTTTCAGCTTGTCTTCAGAAATTAACACAACGCTTGCGTGAGTTGAGTACCAACAAAAATATGGGTGGTGTATGCGTTCCAGTTTTAGTATGCAACATCAGCATCGTTATTTACTATCAATATGTAACGGCAAGCCACAACATGGCTCCAACTGGATAAAATTGCATGTGTCAATGTTTGATGAATGGTTCAATGCGAAGAAGCAAATCATCAAACTTAAATGCTGACATGTGAATGTATTCATGATGTTTCTCCATCCATTTCTTGCATAGGCAATAAAAGCGTTGCATATTCCCTGTTCTTAATAACTATTGAGTCATTACGTTTAGAGGTCACTGTTGCCATCATTTATTTTTCTTTTGCACCTCCGCAACAGCATCAGAATGCAAAGACTTTTTGTGTTTAACACCTTTCTTCCTTAAATTCACAACACAGCAAAACCAGACATTGTTTGCTCACTGTGATGATTTCTCACAATGCCACCTGGTGGAATCCCCTGGATTTACATAGAGTACACACGTAAGTATTTAAAGCAGCCATTAAACAAACGAGAATGTGCTTCATGTGTGGGAATGCATAGTGCACAAGTGTCCCAGTTTGGAACTTTAAAAATCTAGTTGCTGTATAATTTAACATGAGTGCCACATTCCTATCATGAATGATATAATGGTCTGCAATAATGTTTACCTTTCACTTCTGTTATTCCATAACATTTGACATAACTGAAAAGCTTTGCTCATTCCATTTCATGAAAATTACTACGGCCAGACATGCTCAACTCATGAAGGAATTATTATTAATGTATTTATTAAGGTTTTGTTAATTGGCACCTGCAAATTGTCACTGTGTGTAAATATGAGGTGTGCGCGTGTGTGTTTGTGTGTGTGTGTACTTCTGATGGACTGACCTACTGAACTCAGTCTATTGAGTGCTACAGCGCCTGCACTGCCTTTAAACTCACCCGAATGTAACGCCATGCATACATGTAATTTTGTAACTCATTTTAGGAGTGCAGAACATCATTTTAGAAATGGGCACATTCACACACAGTTCCCCTGATAGATATAAGATTAATTTAGTGACCGGTCATACTCAACCTTGAGGTATGGAAGAAAAATAAAAATAATGTATACATTGCTTCTCAAGTTCATTCCTAGAGAGACATGGTGGCCGCAGCTTAGACTGGAAGCTAATTATTGCTGCCTATGAATGCATATGAAACATTTTTATGCTTCATTTTTGTTACCTCACTTGTTAAGATTCCCAAACTATAATTGCATCTTTTAGTCTTGAACAGCTGCAGTCACAGTTTGTAATTGTTTCTTGTTTTCTTAACCAGCTACCAATTCACAATGAGATGCAAATGTAACAAAGAAACCATTTACAACTGATATTCATCCAGATATTCTTCCTGGAATATCTGTTATAATAAAAAAAAAAAAAGTTCAGAGGAAATGGACATAAAAAATAGGGAAGGACTGACAATTGCTCATCTGCCAAAAAATAACTTTGGAAAATATCCGCAGAAAATAAAAATTAAAAATTTCCTGATAAGGCACAAGGATGGCATTAACAATCCAGAAAATTAAATAAATTGGACTGCAGCCTCTGTGGACCACCAGGACTGATCTTGAGCACCTTTTCCTTTGAGGAAAACCACATTAACAAAAGGAGAACATACAAATTTACTGTCCTGGGACTTAAACCATTTAGCCCAGATGCAAACTACTGTACATTAAAAATCCTGAAGTTTTTTAAAAAGTGTGGTATTTTTCAATATCAGGTATTTGTTCATAATCATATACTAATTTATGACATGAATTATGGTATAAAGTGACCATACATTTTATAAATGTTATAAAAATATTATGCCTGTTCTTATGCTTAAAAATGGGTTTTCAGAGAGACAGGTCCAAACACCAACAAAATAATTTGTATAGCAAAAGATCATACAAAGGATGCAGTTCTAGCACTTTGCAACATATCAAAGAATCAGTTACATGCAAAGAAAAACAAATTCAATTTAGATAAGAATAATAATGGTTTGTGCATCCCCTGTGGCTGGGTTAATGAATACATAGTATACAAATGATAAATAAATAATGCACATTTACATAAGAAAGATGTATAATTAAGAAAAACAAAAGCTTTAACACTATCTGAATACATTCACTGTTCAAGCCAAGAGTGTTATCAAGTATTAACTGACTGTCTCTTTCTGTAAACATCTAGAAATCCTCTTTCTTTAATCCAGGCCTACTTGAACTGTGGCTAGTACAGGTGAAAGGACCATCTGGTCTGATTATCAAATGGCAAGCTGCTGTGCGTTTGGTAGGCAGTTGGTTGGCTAGTGGCTCATGTTGTGCTCCTAGTCTTATTCCCTAATTTGTCTCTTTTCTGATTTTTAATCAACTTTATAAGCTAGGCTCTATTGCCAGTCTACACAGGAATCACTAACTCTTAGGTTACATTAACAATACTATGTTTTCATTTAAAAACACAGACATTACTCTCCATTTTCACATTTTGTCCACACAAATGGGCTTCTGAATATACTCTCACAACCTGTGTGGGACATGAGCCATTCTTACACAATTAGGATGCCATTGTAACTGAAGGAGAGAGACTTGACAGCATGCATGGGGTATTTTCTCCCTAAGGCTGCTAGATGGAAGCCCCCCTGGGTTGCACCGGTTTCCCACAGAGCATCATGGGACTTGGAGTTTGTCGGCTCAGCCCTGTTGGGTTCTGCGTGTACCGCCAGTGGGTGTTGTTGGGACTGGGATGCCCTACTTTATTGGACTCTCAACCCACTTGGAAGTGCTTCCGAACTATAACTTTGGAAAACTGGAAATGCTTCTGGGGGGGACAAAAAAGGAGCTGCCAGCCACTGGTCTGGGAACCAGAGTTGGAAGGAAGGGAGGCAAAGCTTGCAAGGATGAATGGAGAAAAAAGTGACCAGTGGCCAAGAGAAGACAAAAGTATTGTGTACTTGCTATTGTGCTTAACTGTACATGTGGCTGTGTTGGAAAATATTTGGGGAAGAGTTCTCTGTTGTGCTTTTATACATGTGTCCAAGTCTTTGTGACGGGAGTTTGGGGAGCTGGAGTATCCCCTGGTGGAAACAAGCCATATGATGTATTGTAGTGTAGCAGTGTGGGTGGGTGAAAATGTAGAATTCTGACAATGTAGACTCTTAATTGTGTTTTGATTGGTATGTGCTTATTCTGTGGCACCCCCCGATTGAATACTCCTCACTACATTTTCTCAGCTGCTTTGTCACCTTACAATTTCACCTCATCCTCAGTCCAAAACAAAACTGATGTTTTTGTTTTTTTTTATATCCACCAGTGCTGTTTTCTGTAAATGCCAGCAAGCCACAAATTAAAGTCTAGCGTGGAGGACACCCTCTTTCTGTTTCCACATGCTCAGTGTAAGTGAATGGCTGCATCATATGCGTTTTAAGTTGTTATAGGGTAGATAGAGATACGCTGGTGTAGATGAACATCACTGTTGTCACAAGCATGCATCAGAAATACCAAAAGCACATTTTCTTAAATCGAAATGTTTGCTGCTCCAAACTGGACTTATTCTGTAACTTTTAAGGGTTTTGTTTGAACATGTGCCCTTTAACCTTGTGACAGATAGGGGGTGCTATCGCTCCCTGAACCCCTGTCCACGACTCCAGACACCAGGTAAAAGTCCAAGATTTGACTTTATTTAAATGCCACAGTGCACAAAGCACCCTCTCCTCCACAATACTCATAAACCAACAATAACAATAATACAAACAATCCTCCAACTCCCACCCTGAGAAAAAGCCTTGCCACCCCAGCACTAGTATCTCAGTGTTCTAAAAATAAAAGTTTCCCCGACCGATTTACAGCAGCAACGCTCTATTATGATGACATAAAAATAGCATATACCCGTAAATAATAGAACAAAATCGTCTTTCTATTAAAGCGTAGTCCGAACAAACAACTCTTATGAACTGCTTCGTTTTAGTGAATCAAAGACATTTAGTGCAACCAGCGGGATCATCACAGACAAATTCCGGCATTTTTAACAAACCGAAGCAGTTAATTTTGATATCTTCGCATATATCAATGACTAACATCCATCCATCCATCCATTTTCTAACCCGCTGAATCCGAATACAGGGTCACGGGGGTCTGCCGGAGCCAATCCCAGCCAACACAGGGCACAAGGCAGGAACCAATCCTGGGCAGGGTGCCAACCCACCGCAGGACACACACAAACACACCCACACACCAAGCACACACTAGGGCCAATTTAGAATTGCCAATCCACCTAACCTGCATGTCTTTGGATTGTGGGAGGAAACTGGAGCACCCGGAGGAAACCCACGCAGACACGGGGAGAACATGCAAACTCCTCGGGGAGGACCCGGGAAGCGAACCCGGGTCTCCTAACTGCGAGGCAGCAGCGCTACCACTGCGCCACCGTGCCGCCCCTCAATGACTAACAGTTTAACTGTAAACTATTTTCAAAAGTATGTTGTTCAGTAGCTTGCATCTTCAAGTCCAAACCTTTGATAAGTGGCGTCACGTGACAACAACGCCGTGTCCAGTCCATCGATATGCTGGAGTTGAGAAACAAAACCAGGTACTGAATTACTTTCATACTTAACAAATGAATGTTTAATTAAACATGTCTTAGTGTTGCCTGAGGTAGATGCTTGCTAGTTATATGACAACTAAACAGCAAGTATGTCTAATCAGTTCTATTTAACGTTAACCTGTATTACCTTGTTAGCTAGTGCAGCAATCAAAATATTCCATAGGAGCACATGAATTTACTGAGTTATTGTATAGCTTAATGTTTTCATATGTATTCATTAGGGAGGTGAAATTGTTCAGTTTAGTGTATGTTTAGAAAGCTATAAAGTCTAAACTTCATACTTGTTGCATCTCCCAGGATACTATGAAAAGAACGGCTGACATCCAGAGTTTTTTTAAACCAAAAAGAAAAGGAAAATCAGAATCGGATACTGTGGGAGTGGAAGGTGAAGATAAGATAGAAAAGGGTACAAAAGAAGTTGTGGAAGACAGAGGAGGTGATGGAGTGTTGGACGAAAGAAATATAGAAATGGATAACAAAGAGCTAGAAAGAAGTGAAGAAGCAGAAGATATCCAGCATGAAGTGAGTGAAGAGGTGGAAGAAAGAGGGTTAAGAGAGGAAGAGAGCTCAGACATTGAAAGAGAGGAGAGAGAGCTTGAAACGCCAGCACCCTGTTTGTCAGGTGTCCATGGTATGTTGTTCATTATGCTTTTCAAATATTTCTTTACATAAATAAAAAGCACAACCTATTTGATTTATTTAACCTATAATCATTTAAAGAACCATAGCTCAATGTATGTTTAACCTTGCTTATCGTGGTTACAGTCAGTGTTCTTTATTAGATATTGTTGAGATATATGCCTAAAAAAAAAAAAACCTTTAGACAAAGGTTGCTGCAGTAGTAGCTGTACATGAATGATTACTGTAGGTGTTAAATGTTTCATACTGTAACATTTAAATATAAGTGATTTTTATTTTACTTTACTTCTAGGTATATCAAAATTTAGGTCAGAATGCCTGACCCAGCCAAAACTTTGTTTTTGACTTAACGATCCATTGAGATTTTGTATCAATGTGCAGTCTGCATTGTTTGTCATGCTTAG
Organism: Polypterus senegalus; assembly: GCF_016835505.1. Classification (NCBI taxonomy): domain Eukaryota; kingdom Metazoa; phylum Chordata; class Cladistia; order Polypteriformes; family Polypteridae; genus Polypterus; species Polypterus senegalus. The sequence goes on from NC_053154.1 coordinate 172,373,794, forward strand.
TAAATTAAACTTGGTATAGACTTTACGCAAAACGCAAGTTAAATATACCGTACCATCTCATTTAATTTATCTGACTTTCCAATCCAGATATCAGATTCAAGTCAATCACAAATCAGCCTTTATTTCATTTTTATAGAACAATGTAAAAATGTGCACCCTAGTGTATACACCGAATAAAGAATAGCATTCCTTGAATCCACAAAAACCATGCAAGGATGCTTGCTTCAGTGTTGCCACCCCTCATAATTTTAATGCCACCCCATGAATAATTTTCTAGATCCGCCCCTGCTTTCCACCCAGCTCAGCTCGCCGTCTGGGAGCTCCCACAGTCCTTTTAAATACCCTGACCCGGAAGCGTTCCAATCCCCAGTCCATGTGACTCCCAATCACTTCCAGGTCAGGTAAAATGTCCTTTTCTTCACCCCGGAAGCATGTCATTCCCCTTGTCCATGTGTGCTTCCGGGGCGTAGGGAAAATACCCGTTGTTCTTCCCTGCAGCGTCTCCTAGTGGCCCCCACGGCATCCAGCAGGGCTGCGTATAAAAACTGTAATGTCCATGATACCCTGCTGGTCTTCAGGGAACCTTCATACTGCAGGGAGGGCTCCACCTGGCGGCTTGGGGTATTGGCCGGGATAAACGGCCAGCCATACACCACCACCTACATTTCAAAAACAGGTAAAATATTTGAAATATGCTTAATTTTGGAACAGTTTCATGTGGTAAATTACAGTACTATATACCATGTGAAGAAGTAATTTTGACTAAAAAACACAGAACTTACCCTTTGAATAAAATACATGATCACACCAAGAATGAGCGTGTGCATACCCTTCTCTTTTGTTTAATTCAAAATAGGCAATCATTTACAAAATATTGTTTCATGTTTTCCCTATATGTTAATCACATTCATATTTCCTTCCATTAAATTTAAAAAAAATAGCCAATAGGCAGTTCAAAATACCCAAATAGAAAGAAGATTTACTGTTATTTAAAGTGATTGATGACTACTTTGAAGAGTACGATAAGTATATAAGGCTGTTATATTCAATAAAATTTCTGAGATGCTCCTCCTTGAGTACATTTATTTTTTCTGATTTTATTTAATGTAAGACATCTTTTCTCATTGTAAGCTTCTAACTTTAAAGTGATGCATTTTTGTGTGTGCAATGGCAGGCTGGTTTGTCCTTACAGCCTGCAGCTCTTATGCTTGTCGACATTCATTCAGACATATGCATTAGGTTAATTGGCAACATCAGTAGATGAATGGGATTGAGGGTGTATGAGAGTGCACTGCAATGGCTTGGCCCTCATCCAGGGTTGGTTATTAACAGATACCACGTGTTGCCAAGACAGGCTCAGAATTCTTAATTGGAAAAATTTGATTCAGAAAAATAGATGGGATTAGTAAACAAAATGTAAATCCAGCATTTATAGTCTTCTTCCTAAAATGGATTTTGTCTTATATATTTCAGTTTACTGTAGCTCATGAATAAACATATCTGCCTTAATCAAAGGATAAGTGTCCGTGTGTGTCTGTGTATTTGTGTGTCAGTCTGTTTACCAGGGTTAGGAAGAAAAAATTTAATGTAGGCAAAACCTGGTAAGGGTAGGGGTAAGAAACAAACATACCAAATAAGGGTCTTAAATATAAGACGATTGCTCTTATCTGTCTATTTTGTTGTCCAATGTTATATGACAGCAACAGAGGCATTATAGCAACTTTCTGCTTGGGCTACATTAATAAGGTTTATAATAATAATAATAATGGATAACTTTACATGATCGGCATTTGATAAGTGAAAATAATGATTAATTTACATGCACATTGGGAAACCAAAGCCCCTTCATGACTAGGCTAGAGTCGCTAAATGTTGTATGTTGCCTTGGATAAATGTGCCCACCAAATAAATGTAGATGTAAAAATGTAAATGTAAAACTGTACTAAAAAATGGTTGACCTTATTTAAGAAAAAATATGCACAGTGGCAAATATATATATATAAGAGGCATATCCACGAGTTCAGAGACACGCTGCCGCTAAATACTTGCATGCAAATCCACAAGTTCATAGAGACGCTGCCGCTAAATACTCGCAGGCAATTCCACAAGTTCAAAGACACGCTGACGCTAAATATTCGCAGGCAAATCCACAACTTAATAACGGTAATGCCTGTTAAACATCTTAGATTCAGTACCAATTTGGCTGACAAACACGGAATGTAACTTGAACACAACATGTCCTCCAAATACGAACCTGATTGAAAGAAATAATGATAATCAAAACCTTGATGACAGCAACACTTATAACAGTAACAAAACAATTACATTGACAATCATGTTACGTTATTTTTAAAATGTTTCCTTTTCTTTTTCATAACTTCTTTAATACACTACTTCTCCGCTGCGAAGCACGGGTATTTTGCTAGTATATATATAAAATTGTGTGTGTTTAACTATATTCTTCCACCCATCCATTATCCAACCCGCTGTATCCTAACTACAGGGTCACGGGGGTCTGCTGGAGCCAATCCCAGCCAACAAGCAAGGCAGGAAACAAACCCTGGGCAGGGCACCAGCCCACTGCAGGGAACTATATTCTTATGTTTCCTAAATCCTGTATTTCTAGTTGTTATGAGAAGCAGAATCCCTAACACCAAGGACCACTGGTGCACGGCAGAACTCAGGCTGTTCTGTATGGGAGGCTACTTTCCTACTACACTACAGCTACATGCCATTGCATGTCATTATTTCTGAATTTAAATTAAAGCTCACTAATAATATAATATAATATAATATAATATAATATAATATAATATAATATAATATAATATAATATGTTAATTTACTTCTACGTGTAGCTAGTTTTAGTATCATAAGCACTAGGTTTTTTTAAGCTCATAAACCTACAACATGTGAGCTAATCAGGCAAAGAGCCAAACGTCCAGACCACGTGTCACTTAAGTGGATAGAGACCCATTGTTTCAGATGGGATTAGTAGACAAATCACTTGCAGCATGAAAGTCTTTGTTCTGGTACTGTCTGGTAAAATACATTACTATTTATCTCTTATTAAAATGTTAAATTAAATAATCAGCCAGATAAGCAATCTCCCTTAAATCTATAATAAACAGAATTTTGTCATTTTGTTAAAGCTCTTTGATTGACCTTTTTAGGCATGTTCCCATCCATGCACCCATTGCTGCTATATCACATTTAACTATCCGTGATGTTAACCAAGATTAGTAACAACTGAAGATAGATGAATGGATGCATGGATGGACAGATAGAACAGCCAGTGCAACAAACATATTAAATCCCAAAAGTCCCTAATTAATTTTAGGCTGGTCTGCTGTTTGTTCTATTCATGTGTGTTTTTCTCACATAGATTCTGGTTTCTCCACACACTCCAAAGACACAGTGTTAGGCATAGCGTGAGTGAGCGGCATGGCCTTAAGTGTGTTTTATGAGCAATGACATTTCCATCACTTCTTACAATCAATGTTAGTAGATGTGGCATCAAGCATTTGTCTGCCTAAGACAGTCAACAAAACATTATTGACCAAGAATGTGAACAACAATGTGAACATCAGGAATTTGCAAAGTAAACTATAATGCAGTATAATTTTAGATTAAGTAAGATTTAGCTGTTAGACATCAGGAGGAAAGATATCCATTGTCATAACAGGAGATGGTATATTGGAAAGCATAACCAATGTTACAAGGGTTTGTCAAGGGTCAGTAACTCCCAGAGCAGGAAAATCAAAACATAATAAAATACTTAGTAAAGTGCACATTAGATCTGAACAAAGTCTAGCAGAGAAAGTATGGTTGAAAAAAAAAAAGAAAGCTGGAATGACAAAGAAAAGGACTACTGCAGCCACTACAACTCCATCCAGCTCTCAGAGACAGGAGTCTATGCCTTCTTTTTTCTGGGTAACCAGACTGGTCTTTAGGGTATGGAGGAACTGGTGACTGGCATTACATCAAATGTCACAATTCTTTTAGACTGCTGATTTGAGACCCTTGTAGGAAGCAGGCAAACATCTCATAATTCTAACGCTGCATATGCCCCTTTCTATGTGTCTTTCATCTTGTTTCCTGCATGGGCCCCAAATGTCCAAACTTGTAACAGTAGTCAGTTAAGCAAGACACATGAGGGACAATTTCTAAGGCTGCATTATGAGCATAGCTGATAAAAGTCATTCTCCATATTGATAACCAAAAACAGGTAACATTATTAAATTCTAGTATTCATTTAGGGAAATGCATGACTTTAAGAGTAAATATGGTAAATTATGGTATATGTTAATTTTTAATAAATCCAAGGATTTTCAATAATTGCCGAATATTAGCTATAGTCTGTTTTTCAGATTTCTTACATAGAAAGACAGACAGATAGTACTTTATTTTGTATGGAATTTTACAGAAAATACAAGCTACATTATCTGTTGAAAACAGGTAATAGAATAAATATTTAATTAATTGATATTTGATATCTTCTGCCTTATGTGTATGACCTATGTCTTTCCTTAGTAGCCTTACATGTGTTGGCCGGCACTTCCTCTTTCGATCACATTTATGTAAGACCGGTTTCTCAGACTGTCATTTCGAGGCTCCTTACTTGCATCCAGTCTGCATTTTGAGTACCACCAATGGTAGATGAGCTCCCATTACCTGCTGTGAAATGTCACTCGTAATCTTGTGAATCAATCCAACGATTGTAACCATTCATTTTATGCCTTTCCTCAGTGTCCGTATGTGTGTCATCATCCCTTGCCTGGCACTTCCTGTTTCAATTGCATTTGACTGAGCAACCACAGAGAAACTGACCATTCTAACCAAAGCCAAACTGATAAATTAGATTGCTCCCAAGGACTGGAAACACACACACATGCATTACCGTTTCATTATATAGATTACAGCAAACAATAAAAACAACCCCCTTCAAACACACACAAGAATTACCAAAAAGAACTTCTTGTGGTTTGGTTAATGATGAGAGAACAGTTACACTGAGGCATTATAAAGGTGAATTGTCGTAGGTATGAAGGAGCCCCAGTAGCATTTCTTGACACACTTTTACTGTCCACTCCATACATCTTTCATGTTATTCTGAGTGAGTTTGCTTACTATTTATCTCTCTAAGATTCCTTCTCTTCACTCAGCTTTTCTGTCATCATGCTCTGAATGCCCTTCAAGGTTTCTTCTTATCTCTCTTCTACACAACAAAATGGGAAATTGTGAGCCACTGGAAGATGATGCATTTATTTCAGGCAAAGAATGACTTACAAGTTTATGGCTCATCAAAAAGAATTCAAAGTCTTCTCTCCAAGCATTTGACTACTACATTGCTTAAAGATATAATGAAAATCAGGGGATCAATTTTGTTTATTTAGCTCCAGCACTCCTTCTTTCTGTTGTTAGGTGAGGCACAGAGTATGCAGGCCCTGTTCATGACATTTTGGTATGGCCACAACCCGAACATGCCACTGCTAACTGCAAGTATTCAGTGTTATAAGAAATGTGTAAGTGTGAGGCCTACATAATAGGCACAGTAGTCTAGTAGTGAGTGGGCACTCTCATGTATAATGTGTGTCCCTCCAAAGTTGGATCTTTTTTTTTTAAACAATGCAAGCAGTGCCCGTGGTCCAAGTGTTGCTTCTTGCCAAGCAAAAGAAGCATGATGATTTTTAAAGCATAATATAGAATTAAAAGATTAGCACATAGCCACAAACCTGACCCATTCATTATCATTGCTGAGGTAATGGAATAGCTACTCTTTCATTCATGTAGTTTTTATGCTCCTGGTGTCTTCCTATAACTTTCATAAATTGATATTTTTAACAAAACCTTAATTCATTAGAAAGAAGCATACATAACTGTAATGTTTCCAAGAAGAAAAGAATCAAATATTTTGCTCATGTTTGTTGAAAGACAAAGAGACCATGAAATTGCACATATTTCAGTTGTTGTGCCTATGTTTCAGCACTTTCAAAATTTAAAGTGCAGTATATTAAAGTACAGTTACAGGGCCCCAAAGCTTCTGCATTATCTGCTTATTACCGTAATATAAGAGATAACTGTTCTGTCTCAGCTTTTAAATCCAGGCAGAAGACTCACTGCCTTAGTTGAGCATACCCTGACTAGAGCTGTCAATTGCTTATGCAGACTACATTTCTGTTTGCTAGTCATTTGTACAGAAATATAATTATCACAATATTCTCAAACACTTACTAACTCTGCTCTATTCTGGTTCTCTTCTTGGTATCTGGATGTGGCACTTAGTACCACTGTTCTACTGCCAAGCTGCTCTCCTGCAAATGGAATAGTCATCTCAGATAAAGCAGCACTGGAATTATCAGATGGAAAAATTCTCACATCAGATTGGATGGCCAGGACAGAATTCACTGTAGAAAACTCAGGAGAAGGTAAGTGGCCAGCTGACCGAGGTCTCCAGGTCTGGGACTTTATTTTTGACTTTCTCTTTTACATTGTTAATCTCCTCTGTTGCCAACTAGCCATGGTTCATCGATTAATTAATGGACAGATATTGTTTCCATTTATGTTTAATCAGTTTCTTGTTGTTGTTTGTATGTTTTAACAAACCTGCATTTATATGTGTACCAATGTTGTATTTAGTAATTAGCATAATTTATACTTGTATTTTAACTTAGAAGTATTCACAACGTTCTGCACTATACCAAAAAGTTTTTGTATATGGAGGGTTTTTCATAGAGTCGTACAATTTCTTTTCAATATTTTCCTTGAATATTCCCAAACTAACACAGGTGAAGTAGGTATTTATATGTTAGCAACTGAATGTTATGTTTGCTTGGAGTCAAGTTTTCATTTTAATGTGTTTTTCCATTATCTGTAGATTCTTTCATTGCTGAGGTGATGTCACGTCAACATCATTTTGTAATTTTTCCTATGCCTGTTGCTTGCCATGCTCTGTCTATAAAGGATGGTGGTACAAAGCCTCTAGTATCTTAGTGTTGAATCTTTCTTAAAAACAAACCATCATTTGTTTTGCATTTGTTAGATAAGAATAAATCAAAAATGTTAGGATTTCTGGCTTTGAATCTTTTTGGTTTTTAATCTTGCTCGGCTTTGTGTGCTTTTATACTGGTGTTCTGAACTTATACCTTTCCTACTTGTTATTCGATAAAATCCAAATAAAATTCTGATTGCCCGTTTTTCTCAGGTGTTCTTAACATCAGTGGGCCCCGTGATGGACTAGTGTCTTGTTCAGGGCTGTGTCCTGCCTGGTATCCAGTTCTGCTGGGGTAGGCTGAGCTCCAGCTCCTTTCAGGTCATCCTCTTTTAATGCTTGTACCAATGATTTTGATGTTTAGTGTAGGGATTTTAAAAACTGAGCTGTGCTAGGTTTTTCCATTTCTGTCATCATTTAATGGACTTTTTCATGGTGGCCATATTTACAGTATTCTCACAAATCAAGTTTTGTTGAATATACCAGCTTTGAGGGTAAAAAGTTTGCATTTACAACTGGTGTTACTTTTGGGCTACTTTATAACTTGCTAAATGATGCATTTACAAAGTGTGACTAGCAACACCCATATTCTGCAAGTTGCTGCTTTTCCCCTCAAATTTACTATATATGGCTATGTTCAACCACAGATGCTAATTTCTCCAACCTTCAGAAACAACTGGTTTGTCAAGGCAAAATTAAATTAAATCTTCAGCTGGCAAAATCCTGAAACTTGATTTTTTACTACAAATGAAACAAAACCACAACTTCTCCAATACCCATCCCACCTTAACATCCAAACTGGATTCAAATAAATAGTATTTGGTCGATGACTTTGGGTTACAAAACACTTTCAAATCTGAAAAAGTGCTCTAATTTGCATTAAATACAGATAAAGGTTCAGCCCTTCATTATCTATACAGTATTATGTCTAATAAGTGAAACATTTCCCTGTATTTTAATTGGCTTGACAACACCAGCAGGCATGGAACTGACCAATGACCAAGATACTAACACAGCAGCACAGTGATAGGTGTGGCTACTTCATGAATCCCGTGTCCTGGATGAATAGTGGGCAGTTTGTACATTCTCGCTGTGTGTTTATGACTTTTACTAACATACAGTATCTTCTAAAATGTGTAGTTCTGTTGACTGGCAACTCTGAATTATCCCCAGATAGAGGGGTCTTTGTGTGTGAGGAATGTCTCTATGATTCAGGGTTGCCAGGTCAGGGGGAATGCACTCATTATTGTGGGGAAATCAGGGCCAATGGAGGAATAATGTGGACAAAAGTTTCATAGGGGGGATTCAAATATGACTTATTCTTAAAAATAAGGGTGATTTTTTTAATGTGAACTACCTTCCCAGGGAAATAGGATTTAACACCTTACACATTTTCCCCTCCCTCAAATGATCAATGAAAGCAAAGTCAGCAGTAATCGACACGCTTTACCTTGCAACAGCCACCTGTCATTGCACCACCCGCTCATCTTATTGCTCATGTATAATTAGTTTGGGGTCGGAGTCGTCGGGATTGATGGCCATCTTACAGTAGCATTCTTATCCTGCACCAGGCCGTCCTGTTCTCCTGTTAGTTTTTTTCTGACTTTACTAACAAGATTCAGAGATCCAGCTCACAAATTTAAGGCTGGTATTAGCTTAGAGAGTTATGTGAAGTTGTTGGCATAGGCTAAATCCACACTTCTACTTTTTTTTTTATTTTACTATTTTTACTTAAAAGCATCCATGCTTCTACATTTTTTACAATCTCTGTCCATGCTAATATTTTAACACTTTGTACTAAAGTATATTCATTCATACTAAAATGACCAGAAAACATATTCAGCCTGCAATGGCAACCCGAATTTCAACTTGACTGGCTGTCATTTCACATCCAGTATGAGAATGGTTGCCACTCACGATTGGGCGGTCACACAATCAGCAGAATTTCCGTTCTGTCAGAAATGTCAGTCATCTATCTTGTAGTGTGAGACAATTTTCTGATATTACCAACAAATTGGGCATCAATTCAGTGTGCATCATACGTATGTAGCCTGAGCACACAGCTTGTGGCAAGTCAATAGCACTGAACATGCTCGTGCAGTTTGAGCACATACAGTGTTGTGAAAAACTATTTGCCCCCTTCCTGATTTCTTATTCTTTTGCATGTTTGTCACACAAAATGTTTCTGATCATCAAACACATTTAACCATTAGTCAAATATAACACAAGTAAACACAAAATGCAGTTTTAAATGATGGTTTTTATTATTTAGGGAGAAAAAATATCCAAACCTACATGGCTCTGTTGAAAAAGTAATTGCCCCCTGAACCTAATAACTGGTTGGGCCACCCTTAGCAGCAATAACTGCAATCAAGCGTTTGCGATAACTTGCAATGAGTCTTTTACAGCGCTCTGGAGGAATTTTGGCCCACTCATCTTTGCAGAATTGTTGTAATTCAGCTTTATTTGAGGGCTTTCTAGCATGAACCGCCTTTTTAAGGTCATGCCATAGCATCTCAATTGGATTCAGGTCAGGACTTTGACTAGGCCACTCCAAAGTCTTTATTTTGTTTTTCTTCAGCCATTCAGAGGTGGATTTGCTGGTGTGTTTTGGGTCATTGTCCTGTTGCAGCACCCAAGATCGCTTCAGCTTGAGATGACGAACAGATGGCCGGACATTCTCCTTCAGGATTTTTTGGTAGACAGTAGAATTCATGGTTCCATCTATCACAGCAAGCCTTCCAGGTCCTGAAGCAGCAAAACAACCCCAGACCATCACACTACCACCACCATATTTTACTGTTGGTATGATGTTCTTTTTCTGAAATGCTGTGTTCCTTTTACGCCAGATGTAACGGGACATTTGCCTTCCAAAAAGTTCAACTTTTGTCTCATCAGTCCACAAGGTATTTTCCCAAAAGTCTTAGCAATCATTAAGATGTTTCTTAGCAAAATTGAGACGAGCCCTAATGTTCTTTTTGCTTAACAGTGGTTTGCGTCTTGGAAATCTGCCATGCAGGCCGTTTTTGCCCAGTCTCTTTCTTATGGTGGAGTCGTGAACACTGACCTTAATTGAGGCAAGTGAGGCCTGCAGTTCTTTAGACGTTGTCCTGGGGTCTTTTGTGACCTCTCGGATGAGTCGTCTCTGCGCTCTTGGGGTAATTTTGGTCGGCCGGCCACTCCTGGGAAGGTTCACCACTGTTCCATGTTTTTGCCATTTGTGGATAATGGCTCTCACTTGGTTCGCTGGAGTCCCAAAGCTTTAGAAATGGCTTTATAACCTTTACCAGACTGATAGATCTCAATTACTTCTGTTCTCATTTGTTCCTGAATTTCTTTGGATCTTGGCATGATGTCTAGCTTTTGAGGTGATTTTGGTCTACTTCTCTGTATCAGGCAGCTCCTATTTAAGTGATTTCTTGATTGAAACAGGTGTGGCAGTAATCAGGCCTGGGGGTGGCTATGGAAATTGAACTCAGGTGTGATACACCACAGTTAGGTTATTTTTAACAAGGGGCAATTACTTTTTCACACAGGGCCATGTAGGTTTGGATTTTTTTTCTCCCTGAATAATAAAAACTATCATTTAAAAACTGCATTTTGTGTTTACTTGTGTTATATTTGACTAATGGTTAAATGTGTTTGATGATCAGAAACATTTTGTGTGACAAACATGCAAAAGAATAAAAAATCAGGAAGGGGGCAAATAGTTTTTCACACCACTGTATACGACTGGCAGCTTTGTCTTGCAGGGTGAGTAGTCACTTGAACACAATATCTACAAACTACACAAGACACAATTTAAAGACATACAAGTAAGCAACTCAACTAACGCCATGGAAAGCAACTCTTCTATGTCTGCTGTGTTGCAGTTTTTGTTCTGTGAAGGGTGATGAGTCAGGGAATGAGACATTGTAATGAGAAGGATCCAATTGGGGAAAAGTCACATAATAAGCATGAACCAACCAGAGTGAGATGGAGCTGGTGTTTCCAGAAATCTTTGTTTACACCCATCCACACTGAAATGCCTAAAATGATACGGCTCTGGAGAGCGTTTTCAGAAGTATTTGTTTCCATTGAATGTATTTTGGACAAAAGCCGAACCCTAGACAAATGTCTGCATTTTTAAACAAAAACATACTAGTGTGGACCGGTTCTTAGCTTCACAAGATTAGAATCATATCTTTTGAGTAAATTTCAATGTAACAATTAACATCTGTAAGAACAACTCACAAATCACCAAGGCAGGGGTAGCTTATAAGTAGTAGTATCCATTATTTAAATGATTACTTTCACTTTTCTAAATGTTTTTGATTTGTTAATGAAACTGTGTCTGTAAGTTATTACTACTAAATTTATTAATTTTACAATTAAACTAACCTTATCAGAGAACAGAACACTGCCTTTTCATGATTAAAGTGGTGTTTCTATCTACCCACCCATTTCTCCAAAGCATGGTTGACAAGCAGGGAGGCTGGAGCCCATCCCAGCAATCATCAGGTGCAAAGCAGAAGCAATCACTAGGTGGGACACTGGGGTGATCACACACACACAGAGACCAATTTAACAATGCCAGTCCACCTAAACTGGTATGTCTTTGGACTTTGTCCTATGAGAGATTTACATGCAGTAAGTTAGTGAAATTTTAATATCATTGAAGCATACATTTGGTGATTTTTAATTAGCATGATTGTTCATTTAGTAATGTATTTTAGCCTGTATTGGATAACAAAAGTCCATCATTTGTGAATATCCTCCATGTAGTGCAAAAACATGCCCTTTATTTTGCAGATCGCATACAATAATGAACAAGCAAGAAATGATATTTTTATCTGACCAATTTAAAATGTTTTAGTACAAATGTCCCCTGAGGTAGTCTGCAAAATCATTTATTTAAACAAGTGACAAGACCTTACCTTACAACAGATCAGTGTTCCATTTATTTTAAAACAGCCTGCATTAAGCATGTAATTGCTAAACAATTTTTAAGAGATTTTGTTTTTCAGAATAGGCGGGAGTGGGTCCTCAAAATAAGGGGAAACTGGCTTGCTGATGGGAGGATTTTGACTGAAGTACCTGTCAACTCTGTTCTGATTGACTGCTGTTTAATCCAGAGCTTTTTCCTGCCTTTTTAAGCAGCGCTGCCTGGATAGGCTCTGACACCTGAACAGGTTTGAAATGGTGAATGAATTGAATAAAATACAAAGCAAGTAGCAGTGGGCTTGTGAGCATTTTCTTTTACCTTTTGGACAAATCTATCTATCTTTACAATATGAACGCAGCTCCTTTTCTTTTCCTTCCAGCTCAATACCAAAGCTGTTTACATGGCTAATTTGCCTTAGCAACCACGATCGGGGCCTGCAGGCTGTACGCGTGGAAGGTTAAACGTCCTCCACCTGCCGCCAGCCAACTGTCAGCAAACAATGGCCCATCTGCATATACTTCGACGAAAGCCCTCCCATGTTGCCCCAAAGCTGCCTTTTAAAGCCCCCCTTTTCATAATCTCCTTGTTCAACAATATCGGCAGCCTCGTGTACGCGTGCGGCAGTAGGAGCAGCTTTGAGGGGCCCAGGGACTCGTCCGGCCGGCATCTGAACCTTCTAATCTCGACAGGTACTTCCGATTCCTTTTTTTTTTTCATTATTATTGCGCGCCCTATTCGTCGCACCGCTGGGTGATAAACCGGCACGAGAAATTTGGCTCCTTTGTTTGACTATTAACCGGCAAAGTACATTCTGTAGAAGTCGCGAAAAACAGCGCTGACAGTCGACAGAAAAAAAAACACATTTGACACAAATGACACAATTATTACTTAAAAAACAAAACACTGGTGTGCTATTTTGGAAAATAAACGACGCAGTGTCCCGCACTGTATGAGCCATTATAACGAATGATGGAGCGCTCCGTTGCAGTGTGTTCTTTGGGACTGATTTGTTTTTCGCTCATGGCGAGCAGATACTTTTGAACTTTATTTATGTGATCGCCGATATTGCGTTTCAAACACCTTTGTTCACATAACCGTAAAGTGATGGTTTGATTATTTATTTTTTTGTTTAACAAAATAAGTAAGTCATAGCTTTTTATATAAACAATCGTTTGTCCTCATTTAACAGTAACGTTATACACTGACACTGTGACCGAGACCCACCACGGCTCGACACTCAAATGACACTGAAACGGCGCCGCAGATCTGACTCCCCAGCACTAAAATCGGGTGAGGTATTTGAGAGAGATTTTTCTCTTTATATTGTGTCAATAGCTAACCTACTAATTTTACTTGGTTGACACCATCATCCAAGGCGATGTAAAACATTTGAGATACAATTGCTTACATTTCTTTTGTTTTTCCCAATTGGAGCACAGGCAGCTAAAGTGTCTTTCTCGTGGTCGCACGGCAACAGGAGCAGGATTCGAATGGACCACCAGAGGGTCTTAAGTCCAAATCCATCTGCCTCACTACGCGCAAGTTTACGTGATATGAGTGTGTGTGCGAATAAGCCGAGCTGGACTGGAGTGTTGTTGTGCGCTTCAGTGTGAAAAATGGGTTTTTAAAATGGAAGGATGTACGCTATACACAACAGAAATTGTAGTGTGCTGAAGACAATGTAACATTTAAGAAATACATCCATCCATCTATCAATAACTCCGCCCAATCAGCTATCAACGTCTGTGTAGCTGTGAGCCAGTCGTACTTTATTGTCATGATAAACATCATTAGAACATTAAAACAATATAGCGGGGAACAGGCCATTCAGAACAACGAAGCTGGTCAGTCTTATGCTGTCCTGTCCATCCACAACACGCAGCATTGATACAGAAGTATAAAAGCAGAGTTGGATTTAGGCATAAGTTTAACTACAGTTTAGGGTTTCAAAGAAATGTCAGATTTTTTTTTGTTTTTTAAAATTTCATGTGGCTTATTACGTCTGTAGTTTTAAATATGAATTCATTAAATGCACTCATTTGAAAATCAGTTGATTTTTAAATTGATTTGAATTGAAATAATTTCATTCTAAATACCTTGCAGTTATATAATGAAAAGGTATATACAGTATGCGTTTTCAGTTTTTTTTTTGTTTTGTTTTTTTTTATGGTGACCTAAGGTCCCATTTTCTTGCACCTTTCTGAGACCTTCTGGTGAAAATTTTTTAACAAGGGGCTTTCAAGCTTTACATAGCCTAGGGCCACACCAAGTCTAAATACAGCACTGCCTAAAAATGTAGTTTCATTTGCCATGATTACACTTATGATCACTAGTCACTGAACATCTATGTGCCTAGTTTACACATCACAGATTATTTTATATACTTTATAGTTAAAAAATAACATCAAAAAAGAATACTGCTTTGTTTGTTCATTTGTTTTGCAGATCTGCTTGTTCCAATGGGAGGTTGTTAGGGGGGCTGGGATTTATGCAAACTGCTTGGGGGCACCAGACAAAAATACACCCTGGATGGCAACTCACCAACACATCCGCATGGTCACTTGAGAGTTTCCAGTTAACTTGACACTCTTAGTATGTGAATGTGTGGTGAAAGATGCACTCCATGCAGAAATGTCCACATAACCAGGAGAATATGCAAACCTCACAAAGAGTGACTGGCTTTAAACCACTCTGAGCCCCTTTAGGGACTTTTCAAACTAGAGTTGATGTTACTCTGGAAGAATCAAGTGGATAGGACTGGTGAGGACTTGGGCTGAATGGCCTGTTGTCCTCTAGATTGTTCTAATGTTCTGAAAAAAACAAAACAAAACCGGGACTCTGGAACAGGGAGGCAGCAACGCTAACCAATGCAACAGTGAATGTGTTTATATGCCTTTTATTAAACTGTTCTCTGAGAAGACAAAGTAATGTACATAGACTTGACTCTCTTCAAGTAACCTGGTTGTATGGCCCATAACCGGTTTGCAGTTAAGGGTTTTGTAATCTGTGCATGTCTGTTGCACTCTGTTAGCCTTGGCTTATCCCACCCGTCTTTGTTTACACACATATACAGCAGCCATGGGTAGAGAATGGTGGAAGCATTCACAAAGAAAAATTTCCTAAGACAAATGTTCACACTATTGCTATTATTACTTATCCTGGTCGAAATAATCTGTCTCAGTATTTCAGAAATCACTACATTTCTACTGACGAGCTGAACATGCAGTGCTAAGTTCAGCAGCACAATCTCGGGAGACACAGGCTTGTTTTCAGAACCAAGGTGGCCAGTGATGACGTTTAACTCATTTTTGTATTGTTTAATGATGCTGGAGTGTTTTGACATCCATAATGAGACTAACACTTGTAAACGGGAGGTTTTTAAGAAACCAGGTTTCTGCCTTAAGCAGCTTACTTACCTTTGCGTGTAATTGCATTGACTGTTTTGCCGGAAGAGCAAAATACTTTTTTCTGCTTTCACAAATCCATTGTAAAAATAGAAAAATGATAGTATGTCCTTCTTACATGTTACATTAAAGATGTTATTGTAATACTAGGGTGTTGTATGTTAGCCATTGTGGAAGTAGTGAGAAGTTAAGCAAAAATCACACCTTTTATTGGCTAACTAGAAAGATTACACTATGCAAGCTTTTGGGGCAACTCAGGCCCCTTCTTCAGGCAAGATGCTATTATAAGTAATTATTATTTGGCTGACACCTTAATCCTAACTGACTTGGAGCATTTGAGAGTGGCACACATCTGGTTATGTTTCTTCCTGTTTTTCCAAATGGAGGTCAGACAGGTAAATTGACTTGCTCATGGTCACATTGTGTCAGAAGTGGGATTTGAACCTACCCACAACTTCAAGGTTTACCTGACAGGAGTGAATGTGTGTGTGAATATGCATTGTAACAGACTGGAGTGTTAGTTTGTCCTTTATGCTCTTTTGCAATTGCCATTGGAACCCAGTAATGTGAAAAATTGGTGTATAACATGGATGGTTGTTATATACTGCAGAAATTGTAGCGCTTGGAAGATAATATAACATTTTTGAAACTTTGCCTCTAAAGCTTTAGTTTAGTTTAGGATTGGCCTGTAAGTAATCTTTCCTATTTACTAAAACTCAACTGTTAAGGATAAGAGTTTTAAAAAGAGGCTGGTAAAGACCCATTTAGTATGCCCACATAAATTTTTGATTATCATTGTAAGCAGTAGCGACAGTTGGAAGTCTTTCTAAAGCGTCACAAATACTGTACATGCTGCATGCACTGAGCTAGTACACTATCGGTACATTACCTCAATGAAACTGCAAGTCCACTTTCACATTTTATAGTAGTGGAGGCGGAAATGAAGATGGCTAGCTGGCTACACGCGTTATATTTTAAACAAAGCCTGCTGGCATATCTTGTGTCGTTTTTGTTTTCTTGGCAAACAAAACCACAATTCTAAAACTCTGCATTTTATTATTCCTCCTGCCAGCTGCCATCTATTCTATGAGACGTCAAGTGATGACTCTTGTTTCAGACTCGCTATTGTGTGTGCTTTGTGCCTAAGGCTGTACAAAGGGCATTTAGATGAGAGATGGGCATTTTTCCCAGTGGTCCTAGTGCTACACATACTGAATGATTACTTTAACTGTGTGTGGATTTTTTTTTTCTCCTTTTATGCATGTCATTCTTTTGTGTCATTTAATTACAATGCACAAAAAGACTGAATTTCTTATTCAGAATATACAGTTCGTTTTAACCTTGGCCTAACCCCATGCTAGGGATGTAGAAGGAAACCACATAGACGCAAACCATTGGTCAGACTCTTTGTATATTTTCAAAATGTGTTCAAGGTCAGCCTTACCACACACGCATATATCCATTCAGGCCACTTTAGAACTGTGAGTTATTCTAACACACAACTTTGAGATGTGAGAGGAAGGCCAGAGCATTCAGATGAAATTCCACATAAACCTAAAGAGAAAAATCCACACAGATGGTACCTAGAAGTAGGAGTCAAATCCAGGACATTATATCTGTGACGCATCTCACCCTAGACTGTGTAAGACTACATTATAAATTAAATGTTGTCCTAAAAACCTTAAACAAAAAGATTTTACTTGTCATCCTAAATTACCTTTTAGCTCTTCCCCTTTATCAAGGAGTAAATGAATCTAGTACTGAATTAAGCTGAACAAAAGGTTTGTTACATGCACATGTCTTCTGTTTGGATGTCCTCCCTCCCCTTCAGAGATGTGCAAATTAGGTTACTTGGTGATTCCAAATTGTGGCTATGGCAGTGGGCATGAGTGTTTGCCCATCCAAGGTTGCTTTTACCCCTGTGTAAATGTTGCCAGATTAGGCTATAGCTCTCCATAACTCTGAATTGGATTAAGTGGTTTTGAGAATGTTTTTTTTGTTGTGGAAAGAGTATTTCCAGTGCGCATTACTGCATTTTATAAAGCGGACTAGAAATTTTCATAAGTACAGAGATGAGTCAAAATTATGTTAATGGTTCTGCTATGTATATACTTGTATACAATTTTTGTGGACAATTTATGTGCCACATATTGTACATGTGTTGAACATGATGGTGAACAGGTTGAGACATTCCTGTAAATCATCTTGCAAATATGAAGTATGTTTTGTGAATAAATTGTTTCCGCCATTCAAATGTTAACGTAATTTTGACCCACCCTGTACTTTCCTTTGAGTTTTTCCCAGGCTTTGGAAATGTTCACAATAAATCCAGACTGTCTAGGACAACTCTCTTAAAAACCTGGGAGCAAACCATGATATCTGTAAATGCTATTTAAGGTGTTTCGTTTCTTAGACGAGCTTGTTTGGGGTTTCGGCACACAGTTGGGCAAAAATCTATGCAGTTTAATAACGGTAGTGTTTAGAATTGGTTCAGACTGTCCGAATGCAGATATAAAACAGGCACACTCATTCATCCATTTTCTTATAACCCATATATTTAATTTAGAGTCGCACGTAGGCTGTGCCATCAGTCCATCACAGGATACGCACACATGCTCACTCGCGCTCACACACACACACACCTCAAAGACATCAGTTGAGTTTTTTGGTGTCCATAAAAGGGGCTCTGAAAAGTGAGTGTGCCCTTTGCTAAATTGGCACCCTGTTTATGATTGGCTTTTGCCCAGTGCCACAAAGATAGGCACCAATACCCAGCAACACTGAACTGGATAAACCAGTTCACAACATAAAATGTTATTGCAAGACTTATAAACAGGGCCATGAAAACGGAAAGCTCTGGCAGCCCTCGATTTCTTCTGATCAGCTCTTAGCTATGCATTTTCTTGAAGCTCGTGCCCAAATTTGTTATGTAGACAACCCCTGCACTTCCAGTGCATTCCAATCATGAAGACGGCCTTTCTTTAATTGAAATGGACAGTGCTCTCCAGCTTGCAATTTTATGTCATCGGTGAGTGCTGGAGGTCTCCCATGCAACACTAAAATAAAACCATTGTCTGAATTATCAAGAGCCTTCACCCCATTTCCTGTTGCTTGAAACCTTCCCGCTGGAGTGGAAGACTATATTAGCATATGCTTTGTGACTGCACTATGAGGTAAAATGTTCTAAAGAGAGCCATGCCATACCACATTCATTTGAATTTTAAATGTTGTTGCAGCCTGTTATCCATTTTTGTGAAGAATGGCATTACTGTTCCAGCTCTTTAAAAGTTGTGATTCCTTTTCTTTTCAGGTAGCTTGTCAATAAAAGTGGCACAATCGTGCTCTGCCTGCTCTTGACAGAGATGGCACTAGTTGAAGACATGGAGTGTGGCGTGTGTTACCTGCCCTACTCACGCTCAGGACGAGAGCCCCGTCTCTTGCACTGTGGACACACTTTTTGCACTCCCTGCCTCTGCTGTGTGTCCCAAGAGCGGAAAGGAGCCCTTGCCCTTACTTGCCCCCTCTGTCGCCGAGTGACCTGCATTGGACAAGAATTGGCATTACAGGAGGCCCTGTGGGTTGATACGGAAGTGTGGAATCAGATCCCCGAAATGGAGGTGGAGGAAGAGGAGGAGGAGGAGGAGGAAGGAAAAGAAATTACAACAGAAGTGCTAACAGAAGGCACATCTGAATGGTAATGTATAATTGTATTGGCATCCTAATAAATGCTCAATACTGAATCTCAGAATGCACAAGTGTCTAATGTATTTAAACAAAACTGTATATTAAGAAAAATAATTATTCTTAGTATTTATATTTGGAACATTTAGCCCACTGGAATTGTGAATAGACAGTGACAAATTCACACTTTAAAGAATTTTAGTCTCCCTTTTTGTTGCGGTGCCACTCTAAATTGTAGCACCAAGCAATACCACCAGCCCAGCCTTCAACTTTGGTTTCCCACATTCATGCAGTGCTTTATGACAATTCTAGAAAGTTACCTTACTAAATTCACAAAGTACTCACTTGTCTTTGCGAGTACATAACAAAGTGTTTGTAACATTTCAACTTGCAATAATTATAATGACTTTCATAGCCTACTGAAGTGCAAGTGGATTCAAAGAGAATTGGAGCTTAATCAAAAGAGTCTACCTCTTCTTCTTCTTCTTCTTTCGGCTGCTCTGCTGGGGAAAATAAAGATGCTTTGAAAGCTAAATGTGCTATTACTACTGACTTCAGAACTCTGAGTATAGACTTGGAGATGTGGCAAGAAGAAGTATGTAAACCCTTTCGAATTAACTGGTGCTCTACCTTAACTAGTCAAAGAATGTGATCTGATCTTCATCAAGTAACAAGTATAGATAAACACAATATGCTTAAGCTAATAACACTTAAAAAACTCCAATTTTTCATGTCTTTATTGAACGTACCCATCAAACATTAAAAAAAAAGTAAGAGAACCCTTGGATTTAATAACTGGTTGAACATTATTTGGCAGCAATAACCTCAAATAAACATTTCCAGTAGCTGCAAATCAGATCTTCACAATATTCAGTATACAGTACATTTTGGGCCATTGATCCATACAGAATTGTTTCAGCTCAGTGGAACCTCAGGTCACGACATGTTCCAAAACTCTGGTCGCAACCCGATTTGGTCGTGACCTGAAGTAATTTTCCCCATAGGATTGTATGTAAATACAATTAATCCATTCCGGACTGTATGAGCTGTATGTAAATATATATACAGTCGACCCTTGACATACGACCGGCCTGACATGCTAACAACTTGAGTTACGACCAAAATTTTTGTTTTGATTTACGACCAACATCTTGCTTTACGACCCGAATGCGGGCGCTTGTGCGATTGTAAACAAACAGCTGAGAGCGTTCGTAAGCGTCAGTCGGAGCCCAGATACATGTGTTTGTGGACGTAATTTCGGTCAGTGCAGTGATTTATCTATATATATATATAATATATAATTCACTAAGACCATGGCAAGCAAGACGCATAATTGCTAAGGAAGGAAGAGAAGGTAATGAAGGTAAAGAAAGCGATTATTAAGGGATGTTAGCTAGCGGGCTGGCGCGGCACATGATGATGTCATCAGGCTGAGTCAGCACCGGCTTGCTTTGGAGTGTATTATTACAGCCGTTCACAACATGGCCAGCTTTGAACCGAGTGCTCGACTAATGTCATTCTTAACTTGAGAAACAGCGATCACAATCGAAATGAAGAAGGAAATTGTGCGGAAATATGAGAGTGGTGTTCGTGACCAATCTCGCTAATATGTACAGCATGTCGAAATCCACCATCTCGACAATTTTACAAAGAAACGATTGCATAAGGAGGCTCCTTTTAAACAATAACCACCTTCCATTTCATTCTCCTCCTCCTCCCTTCCTGCAGCCCAAAGATGTCCAATTAAATGGTGAGTACAGTATGAAATTGTTGTTTCTGTTAGGCTAGGCACTTTTTATAACTTTTTGATTAGTACATTAGAAAAATGATTGGTGTTTTGGTAAATTATGCGCATTATACAACCCTTTTTCATTATGAAAAGGTTAAGTAAGTGTTGCTGTGGGAGGTTCGGAGTGCATTATGGGTATTTCCATTATTTCTTATGAGGAAAATAGTCTTGACTTACAACCAACTTGAGTTACAACCAGCCCTCGCGAACGAATTGAGTTTGTAAGTCAAGGGTCCACTGTATTTTAAAGATTTTTAAGCACAAAAATAGTTAATTATACTATTGAATGCACAGTGTAATAGTAAACTAAATGTAAAAACATTGAATAACACTGAGAAAACCTTGAACAGAGAAAACTAATATTGGAAGAGTTCACGCTACAGCCTTACGCTCGCTGTAAACACTTTTTTTTTTATGTGTTTTAAGCACAGGGAAAAAAATGAACATTTGAAAAATCCGTAATTTATACAAAAACTAACCATAAACGACCAAGAAAACTAATCTTGCATGATTCCAGTTCTGGCATGAAGGAAGTGAGGAAGAACTGGGTGGAGAGGAGATTACAGTTTTGAGGTAAAGTCCCTCAGCACGATGCACGTCTGATCAAGAACAATGTACTGTGGAGATACTGAACGCGTGCGGAAATCACCGGCACATATGAACCGGAAGGGAAATGAAATAGAGCACAAAGAGTTCACAGCGAATGCACATGGAGAGACTGAACATGTGCGGAAATCATCGGCTCATACGAACCGGAAGGGAAACTGGCTTGTTCGTCACCCGAGTGTGCGGTCGTTAACAAATGCAGAAGTTTGGTAAACTTTTTGGTCGTAGCCCAATTTGTACGTGTTCTGAGACGTTCATGACCTGAGGTTCCACTGTACTCAATTACCTCACATAATTTGTCCAACTGTGGCATGACGATTATCTAAAATCTTTGGAATTGCTTTGTAACCCATTCCAGCTTTATGCATATAAACAATTCTTGATCATACAATCTCTTCTGTGCTCTGTTTTTTTGCAAGTCATGCTTCACTTCAGCAGATGCTTCTTGTGAACAACACCATCAAAATATTTGAAATTTGTATTGGTCAAAGTATCTCTAAACCACACCTCCAATCTTGTTTCATTGGTTGGACTCCATGTTTGCCATCTCCTAACTCCAGTTAGCTTTTGTTGAAGTCATCAGCCTAGCGATTCACATACTTTTCCAGCCTACTGTGTGAATGTTTAAATAATGTATTCAGTAAGTACAAGAACAATGCAACAACTTCCATGTCCTTAGTTACAACAGACTGCGTTTGTTCGTTATTGTAGCTTAGATGATGATTATACAAAATTTTAAAACAAATTTATACATAATGTAAATGCAGCTATTTCCTTAGGGTTAACATACTTTTTCTTTCTACTGTATATCCATACTAAAGCAGGTAAATACTATACAAAAAAAGCTTGAGGTCCAGGCAAGCCGTTTTTGGAAAGCAGGTGTGGAAGTGTAAATAAAACTCAAGGGACTGTTTGGTAGTGGACAATTACTTTAAGGTATTTTTGGGGTACTCAAAATGTCCAAGTGCCACAAGGCCAGTGATCTAACTCAACAAAAAATAACCCTGTAACTTGAGATAGAGGTAATTGGAGGGCAACTGTCAGTATATAGAGAATAATTAAATATGCCATGTTATTGTTGGACATTTAGACTGCACAAATCTGTATGTATATATTGTAGAGGATGACCAGGATTGATTGGTGTTCTGGCCGGGATGGACCCTGTTTCCTCGCTGGCCAGGGGGCCAGAGCAGTGAGTGTTTAGGAGTAGGGGGCATGCTGTCTCAGCCTGGAGTTGGACACTCCATGCCATCATGGACTGGCATCATGATGGAATTCAACAGAATACCTTTACCTGCCCAAGAGTCCAGAACAGTAGATGGATTTGGCGAGGTAGTATAGACTGCATGCATCTTTGGTACTCTGGGTGGCAGCATTACTGGGCCAGTGTGCTCAGATCCACAACTGCAGGGCATAGTCCCATGGGACAGCCCTGTGGGGTTTCATGGGTGCTGCCAAGGGGTGCTACAGGGAATAGTTGTCCCAACTTTTTGAGGTTTCTGCCTGGCCTTGAAGTGCTTCCTAGGTGCAATGTTGCAGTTCTGGTAGTACACCCGGGTCTGGTGTAAAACAGGCCAGGCCATTCCTCCTCACCCAGGCAACTTGGAGTCTGGAGTTACAGGACAAGGTTTGCCTAGAGGAGATTCATTATTACATTGTTGTTGCTAGTTTGCTGGAAGACGGAACTTGTGAAAGGTATTTTTATTTAATAAAATTTCACTTGATTTGAACCGTTGACTGTATATATACACTTGTATCTGGAGTCAGGACCCTGGGGCCCCCTCTTTTGGTAAGAATATATATAAAATGCAAAGTTGACTGACTCCTTCTGTCACTCACTCAAAACAGTATTTGCTGTTTAGTTAAAAAGCTGAAATTTGGCAGAATGGTAAATCTAGGATTGTAGGTAACCACTAAGAAAGGGGCATTTCAAGATATCGATATTTAAGGGTGAAAGCACCCACACACAATAGAAAAACTAAATACCCCACTATCTCAGAAACGCTGTGATGGATTTGAGTGAATTTTGATGACATAATAAAAAAACATTATAGAAAATTAGCCAGCACATTTTTTTTTTTTTTTGATCATTTTTTATTTGTTCATATTTATTATTATTATTGCTAGGGGGGCTATCATGTACAAATATAATTTTGTGTGTCTGTATTTGTTATAACACAGTCAAAAATATATATTTATTTGTATAACTGACACTGAACATACCTTTCTATTATTGCTCTCAGTAACTCTGTAGCTGTTCGGCCAAAGTTGAAAATTCCATCATTCTTGAAGAAACTCTGGTTTAGACGAAGCAGACGAAATAGCAGAGAAGCTACAGGTACTGTAACTGTTCACATATACTTTTTTTATATCAGTATCCAATGATCCATGCATTTTCTGAATTCAGCTAGTACATCACAAGAGCCAGATTCTACCCCGACATGATAAGTAGAGTAGCCAGACTCATGTGAGACATCCACACATATATCCAAAATAACATTTGGACAACTAAGGCCAGGTTTATACTTCATGTGACACAACGTATTCTCCTGTGGACGCTTCTGCTATGCAAGCGGTATACTGTTTATATTTGTGCTCGTATTTTATGTAAATCTGCAAGATTCCAGTGGGTGGCAATGCGAGATACCATAGTCAGAAAACGTGAATTGCCTGAAACATCCATTCAGTTCCGAGGACACCTAACAACAATATCTCTGAAAAGGATGATTACATCCATCAACCCAGGTATGCCCTCATTCCAGCATGCACCGGGCATGAGGCAGAAACAATCCCTGGACGGGGCATCAGCTCATTGCAAGGTGAATACACTAGCGTCATTTTAGGAACATCAAATCCACAAACCTGCATGTCCTTGGAAAGAAACTGGAACACACTGTGGGAACCCAGCAGGAAAACATGCAAACTCCAGGCAGGGAACACCAGAGATTTGACTCCCTGTGAGACAGCAGTGCTACCACTCTGCCACTGTGCCACCCCCACATGTGTAATTAATAACAGTATTCATTATTTAAATGAAGTTAACGGTTCATCTGTAAAATGTAATATATATACTTTAATGCATTTCATCATTAATGTGATATCAAGTATAAATCTAAGGATTGTAAATATTCAGGGAGCTGGAATATCAAACATTTAACATATTCTGTGTGGCGATTGCTGTTTGCTGCTGCTGTCAGTTCAGGAGGAAGTCCCAGAAGCATATAGCGATTAACAATTGGGTCAGTTTTAAGATGACGATTACAATGGTCTACTTTAATGACAAAATAAACTACAAGATTAAAGTGGAAATTTCGAGATTAAAGCCAAAATTTCCACTTTAATCACAAAACAGACCTTTTTACTGTGTCCCTAAATTTTTTTCTCTGTGGCTCAATCATACGTCTGTACATTCTGATGCTGTTGTGAAGGTGCAAAAAAAAAGCTGATGGTTTGTGAGACCTTTATAATGTATCTTGTCATTACGAAGTTGAATATGCAATACTTGAAAAGCACCAAGAATACATTTGTATGTCAGCATTTTGCTTCAAAACATCAAACATCAAAGCATGCACATTGATCCTACAGGATTTGCAAAGCGGCTTGCTGTCACATGTTGATAGTAAACAGAGACTCCGACGTCATGTTCCGACTTGATCACACAGTGCCCCCTAGTTTTTCCTGGTACTGTAAATAGCGCATACATTATTTCTGAGGACGTGTCAAATTAACGCAGGGAACACATGGCAGCCATGCTGCATGCATGCACACGCTCTGAGCGTGAAGTATAAACTGGCCCTTAGAGTCGCCTGTCAACCAGACACACATCTTTGAGATGTGGGATGAAACCAGAGTACCTGGAGAAAGCTCACAGAAACAAGGAGAACGTGAAAACTTATTTCTTCCAAAATAACCTCATCATACTGTCTTATCACACAACCAGGTAGCCTATTCCAAGTGCCTATGGTAAAGAAAAAACTTCCTAATGTTTGTGCGAAATTTACACTTAACAAGTTGCCAACTGTGAGTCTGTGTTCTTGATGAACTCATTTTAAAATAATAATCTTGATCCACTGTACTAATTCCCTTCACATTGAACAGACCAAATATCAAGCTGAGATCCAAGCAATGGCTAAATATCTATATTTTTGGACAGTAATTAATACTCATGTTATTACACTGTCATGAAAAGTACTGATCCTGGCAAGATGATTATACTATTTCTTTGCTAGGAGTGGGTTGCCATTGTGTCTTGAGGTGGTGTTTTGTGCCTAATGCTGCCAGAACAGATCCAACTTTTCCACAGCCAAACTGGATTAAAGTGGATCCAGAAGATAGAAGTTTATAGAAGTTAGTAACACTGATGTTATAAAAAAAAAAATCCTGGAGAGAAACAGTAGGGTGACGAGATGTGATCTTCACGTTAAGATCACGGAAGACACTTAAAAGACCCGCGAGACTAAAGAGATTTGCCACGGTGCATCTCGCGTGGACCTTAAACATGACCGTCTCACGATGACGTAGAACATGAGATTCTTGCAAGACTACTTACAACTCCTACTTACAACCAAATAAGAACACGGGCAGCAAAACACTCAGTCGTGTTTTGTCTTTGAGCACACACACATCCAGGGCTCTCTGCCCATATAAAGCATATAAGGACAATACGTTCTAAATGAAACGTAGACAACTAAGCGAAGAAGAAAGCAGCACGTAGAAAAGAGAGAGAAAAAAGAATAATCTAGGTCCAAATTCAGAAAATAAGGAAAGTAATTATCAGCCCAGAACAAGTGGAATTGGGGAATAAAAAGCACGTCCAATCCGGATGTTGGCGCTATACACATGCAGAGCAGGTTAGAGATTATGAAAGCAGTGAAATTCGAAAGGCTCAAAAAAATGTTGGCGCGATACACATGTGGAGAAAGTTAAAGAATATGAAAGTAGGAAAATTAGAAAGTATATAAAAAAAGAAAGTAAAGATCATAGTAGCGCAAACAAATGGAAATTATTACTTGAAAAAGGGAAAGTAATCACCACAGACCAGGTGTTATTGAAACAAAAGCAGGATAAAGCGAGGTCAGAAATAAAAAACAAAGTAGAAGACAAAGTAAAACGTCATAAAGAGGTTAAAAAACTTGGGGGCCAAATACATGCAGAACAGGTTAGAGATAATGAAAACTGGAATTCAAATGACTCAAAAAAAAACATAGGCACGAAACACATGCAGAGCAAGGTACAGAAAATGAAAGAAGAAAAAAACGACAGTGTCAAAACAAAGAAAGTAAACATTGCAATAGCGCAAAGAAAGAGAAATTAATTACTCGGAGAAATAACGAAAAGATCGAATATATAGACATAGGTGATATGTCAGAAGTATGTAAATACTATAAGACTTTGAAGTTTAAGTCAAGAGAATTTCAAAAACGGAGTTTACCTCATATGCATTTATTGGTTACTTTACAAAAAAAATTATTAACTGCTGATGATGCAGATTATTTTGTCTGTGCTGAAATTCCAAACGGAGAAACCTATCATTAAACACATCTCACTGACCTCATTAAAAAGATTTAGCACATTGGGACTCAAAAGATTCCAAATATTGTTTTTACAGAAGTTCTGAAATTAAAGTAAAACTAATGAAATAGCAACAATTCAAAGAAAAAAAAAAATCTTAAATGTGTGTATCCGGAAAAACAAAAACGGGGGTTGGTGAGCGAAGCCCCCTAGTTTATTTTATAAATCCTTCGTGAGATGAATACAATATTGGGCATTGAAAGACTTTATTGTTTGATTCTCAGCTTATTCTTTTGGATATGATATTCTTTTTAGTAATGTGTTGATAACACTATTTGCCTTGATGATCATTTTTTTTTATTTACTCACATGAAGTAAAGAGTTCACAAGGTTCAAACAATGGTAAATCATTAAAACTTTGCTAATACAAGGTGCAGATTACTCCATACGTAATAAATGGTATGGTCTCTATTATAAATGTTCTGTAAAGTTTTGTTTAGTTTACTATTTTTGAACTGTTCAATAAATAATTGATCACACAAAAAATCAAGGTACAACAAAAGTTATTATATCACAAACAAATCTTTTAATCAAAATTCTGAAATTATCAGCAGAAGCAGATAATTTTAAATCATGTCATCTTTTCATATTGAGATCCCCAGGAAGTCCCCTCTCTTTTGTTAAAAAATATTTGAGTGGGATTGACAAGGAAAAAAATATACATGTGTCAAAATTGTTAATAAAGTTCAGTCACCTTTATTCACGGCTGGCTCAGTCTATGACGGTAAGAAAGTCTCGTAACCCGTCTGTGTCCCAACCATGTGATAATGTGCGTCCCTATCAAATCACAGAAACTATAACTGTAAAGCCTGTAAGCATGATTATCATAAAAATACTCTCTTAATGTTATGTAGGACTAACTTTCATTTTTGTAGTCTGCTTTATCTTACAAGAAAAAAATAAAATAAAATTTGCACAGTTTGTTGTGTTTATGACCTCTTCCACAAAGCTCCCAGAATATAAAACCTAACTAGACCTTCTGGAGTTTACCTTCGTGATCCATTAAGTTTTTATTTTCCCTTCTGTTCTCTTATTCTCATAAAACTGTTATCTTGATACTTCAAATTACAAATGTTTTGTTAAGGGAGAAGTACCTATCTCACTTGTTCCATATTGATAAGGTTCTACTGGTCTAATCGAGTTATGGATACAGAAGAATGAATAAGCCTATTGTTGGAACAAAAGTCACCAGCTGCCTCCCCTGAAGGACTATTAGAAAATTATCATGCCAAGGAAAAAAATCTGATAGCATAGATAAATAGGCCAAGTTCCTACCATTGTTTCTTATGCAGGAGGACTCACAAAAGTCCAGGATTCATCTCTTTGTCTCAAAAATCACTATATTGTGGCTTGGCAAGTTATTAAGTCAATGCATTATTAATACAGCAAACTTACGATTAGGTAAACAGGCGATAAAATAAATATACTGTATGTTCAATAACTCTTACCTGTGAGGGTCTTGAGAATGGGAAAAGTGCTATATAAATAAAATGTATTATTATTATTATTGCCTGAGGATATGTTCTCCTTGTGTCTTCCCAGTTTCGCTTAAGTGTATACCAGGCACATGCAAATAGTGCTTGGTTGTTAGCAGCCTGGTTATTTTTTCCCCTGACATATCAAATTTATTGTATCAGATGTATGCATTTGATCATGCTGTTCATCATTTTCTTGATACCAGCATACAGAAATATCTGCATGTGCCTCTCCATTCTCTTAATAATTATTGATATTCAAGACCATGTATCTGATTTCCGGATTATGGAGAGCCAGAACCTGTCCTGGCATCAATAGAGGATCTTAACCTGAAAGGGAGCTAATTCTTCACAGGGTGTAGTTGCATGCACATCTACACTCACTCATGCAGAGCCAGTCTTGGTGTCCCCAGTTTAATTTAATTTGCCTGTCTTTTTAGAATGTACGAGATGTAGGGATGCAGCATGTGGAGTAAAAAGTACATACAGCCACAAGTGAGAACATGAAAACAGCACACAAATAGTGACCAGGCAGGCCTCTTAGAACTGTGAGGCAGAAGAGTTAGGCTACTTGTCTATCTTTCTTGTAGTTTTGGAGGAATAAAGTATCTATATATTGCGCTTTTTTGCTAATAATTTTATAGAGGTGTACTTTTTATCTCTGGCAATGCTCTTGTATAAATGTCAAAACATACAACAGCATACAAATATCTAGAATTGATATTCTATGTCATTAAGTAATTAGCAGCTTTAGATAGCTGCATATGTCTCTGTTGTCAAGGAATTTGTGCCTTCAAATGTCAGTTATGTAAATGTTTGATACATAGTCATTAAATGGTGCCTAATGATGATTATTTTCTTTTAAGTATTTTACATGTATGCATAGAAAGCCACACTTGCTACCAAAGTACTTATTTATGTATAAAGAAACATTTATTTTGATCAACCTTTTTTTGTTTCCTTATTTGTTTACAGTGAGATGATCAGAATGTCTTGTCAGTGAATGGATCTATAGTTTGAAGATGGACCAACACTCACTGCCTGTTCAAATAGGAGAGAAAAGCAGACATTAGCTATAATGTATGTGTAATGATGCCCCTTATAGGATCCCAGGAGCATTTCCCAGCATCAGTAGTGTTCTGTCCTGTAGTCACAATCTCCAGACAGCTGCCATCTTCCTAACTCAAAGTTGTTTCATGTCTGCTTATTGTGACTCTTCTGCACCAATCCCATGATCCTGAGGAGCAGAGAATTGAAACTGAACATTTAGCAGCAAAGTGGACACATGTTTGCCATCATAGAGGAAGACTGGACACCAGAGCCTCCTTCCATTAAACTCCAGACAAGGCAAAGCTTCAGTTGGGTAATTTATGAAACCATCAGGCAGCATTTTAAAGTTTTATTATTTATTTGGATTTATATTTTATTAAGCGAACTGTCATTTTTTTAATAAGAAGAAATTAATCCTTAATATTATAACAAGACTGTGGATGTTTCAAGTAATGTGGATGAATGGATGGCTATAAGGTCATCTATCAAACATTGTGTGTCTGCACTGGGTGTTTAAATGTGATCCTTCAAACCAGTGTGTGTGTGTGTGTGTGAATATACTGTACATCTGTACGTGCTTAATGGAGCTCATTTGGAACCCGAGATCCTTTACTATGATGGATATTTTGAAATTGTATTAACATTAAACCAGCTGGATTCCTCTTCATTTTTTTATATAGTGCCTTTCATAGTGAGCCATGTCATGGTAATATTTAAAGCAGTTTCAAATAAAAACATTCATGATATTTAAGAACTTCCTCTATATTTCCTCACTTGATCTTTTCATATAGCATCTTTCACTATTCATAAAGCACTTTGCTCGTACTAAATTATAATTATCTTAAGAGGACTGTTACTACAGTACATTTAAACCACTCCCATATACACTGGCTACATTCACTATAAAGTATTCTTGCCCAAACCCTCTCAGTTCTTTCTTTCTTTTTAAATTGTGAGAGATGTCTTGACTTTTTGCTTTTTTTTTGTCAAGATGAAAAACAGCAGATCATCCAAATTAAAAAGAAAATGACCAAATCCATAAGTATTCAGAGCAATGCAATGGAAACATAATTTCTTTGGGGGTCAGACACACTTGATTATTATATTTTAAATTTGGGATTATTTTTTCCAGTATTAAACAAACTGCAATCCTAGACATTTGAACCAAAGTAGATCACTGAAAATAGCCTTGGGTTTCAGCAAGAGGACGAGAAATGTTGTGAAGGGCCCACTGTAGAATGCCATCAATGGAGGTCTGTAGGAAGAAAAAAAAGCACTTA
Source organism: Polypterus senegalus (assembly GCF_016835505.1). Lineage (NCBI taxonomy): Eukaryota > Metazoa > Chordata > Cladistia > Polypteriformes > Polypteridae > Polypterus > Polypterus senegalus. The sequence goes on from NC_053154.1 coordinate 172,404,565, forward strand.
GAAAATGATTTCAATATGAAGCCTCTGATAGTAATGGTTACCCCTCATCACATCACTGCTTTTTCACGTTGTTTTTCATCTTTTGATCTATCACTGACAGCAGTACCTCAGCTATTATCTGTTAACAGCATCACTTTTGAACATTTGCAGTAGAATTTCTGTATCTATCATGTTGGTTTTCATCCATCTTATCATTTTGTATTCCCAGTTTCAATATATTTCTTTTTATTTTAGACTATGTAAGTAAAGTCAGTTTTCATTTCATCTCACACAAATTTGTGCTATTCCTGTCTCTCACACCTTGGTGTCTGTGTTGCAACAGTTAAGAAAGACTTACTCTTTCTATCTGCGTCCTTAATAATCTGTTATTTTCAAATATTTACCACTCCTGTGAGTGCCATTGCTTTCACTATTTGAACTTCATAGATTAAACAACATCTTATTTTACAACCATACACAACATTTTGATGTTTGAGACCAGGATTTGGCTTTTGCAATTCTATAACTTTTAACTTTTTCACTCATTCTTTTAAGTATGTGGAAATGATGAAGAACCATTTTTATAGAAGTTAGTAACACTGATAATTAATTTTATAAATCCTTAGTGAGATGAATACAATATTGGGCATTGCAAGACTTTTTATTGTTTAATTCTCAGCCTATTCATTGAAGTATTAATAACAAGGCTTGAAAAGAAAGACTGATGTAATAACTAGTTACAAATGTTTACAAATTATTTTAGCTTTCTTGCATTTTGTTGTGCTTCTTCCATTAATGTGGTAAACAAACTGTGACGAATAGCACAGAGAACAGTATACAAATGCATTATTTACTTGTAAAAGACTTTACATTACCCCACAAGTAGATCAAAATAAAACTAACCACATGGCTTGAAAAGTTTATTGTGATTTGTTCTGCAGATTTCTCAACTTTACTTAATTTCTGACTTTTCTGACAGAGACCAAGATTTGGACACAATGCAGTTTAAATGCCACTCTCCTGGCTCTCACATGCATGTTAGATGTTGATTCCGTCTCGCATCTCATTTACCTCTGCTGCTTGGCCCACTTTTCACTAAATATGGGTTATTTAAATTAAGGACATATTTGGTGCTCAAAATGGTAACCCTTAAACCTGGCACCAACCTTGGGTAGAACTAAAATTGAGTGGGGCTGCAGAGTGTACTGATGCTGATATCATTAATCGCTCACTCACTTGCACCAAACCCATTTGGACAACCATATGGACCTAACTCGCTGTCTATGGGATGAGAGGAAAAGAAACAAATAAATCGCAAGGGCATGAGAAGAATGTGGAGACACCTTGCAGGCCATGACTGGGCCTTAGAAATGAACACAGGGCTCAGAACACTGAGGCTGTATTGCTGACTACTGTGCCACCACAGCCCTGCTTTATCAAGTTTTATGTCATATGCCCTGTACTACATTTAACAGCTGTGGCTGACGGCCAAGGCCCATACCCAGCCGGGACGTCCTGAGTATGGAAGGACTGGTACAGAGAGCACTTCTAAGACAGTTTCTCCCCCAGACTGACAGAGGGCACTCCCCTTGGTTTAAAGTGGGGTCATGAATCATGAGCATAGAAGCTCAACCCTGCTGAGGCCTGTGGCCATACCCGGAAGTGCTGTCGGAAGAAGCTCATTGGGCACCTGGAGTCCTTCCAAGTGCCCTATTAAAAGGGGCCAGTTGCCAACATCCAACAGCCAGAGTCAGGAGGAATGACTGAAGGCAGCAGCGATGAGACTGTGTTGGTGTTTTGTGCACTGTGCTGGACTGTGTAAATAAAAGAGCGTGTTGAGTGCTTAATCTGTGTTCAGCCTGTTTGTGCCTGGGTTAGGGTGGCTATACGCGCCCGGGCATAACACAGCATATTTACCTTTAACTCCAAATACAAAGAAGGAAAAACAATCAAATTAAATAGTAACAGTTAGAGATCTAAGCATTTATACAACAACAAAAGTACACATGACTACAACACAGCACAGGAGGAGTCTTAGAACATTAGAACAATCTAGATGAGAACAGGCCATTCAGCCCAACAAAGCTCACTGTTCCTATCAACTTAATTATTCCAAAATAGCATCAAGTCTGGTTTGAAGGTCTGTGGTGGTTCTTGTAAAGAAAAACTTCTTAATGTTTGTGCAAAATTTATACTTAACAAGTTTCCAGCTGTGTCCCTGATGAACTCATTTTAATATACCACTGTACTAATTCCCTTCGTAATTTTAAAAACGTCAATCATGTCACCTCTTCATCTTCTTTTGCTTAAAATGAAAAAGCTCGGCTCTTTTAATCTTTCCTCATAATTCTTTTTCTGTAGCCCTAGAATCAGTCTAGTAGCTGTTATTTACATTATTATAACACTTTTATGCCTTTTTTTGTGACCTGGAGACCAAAACTGCACACAGGACTGGAGATGTGGCCTCACCAGTATGTTATAAAGCTTCAGCAAAACCTCATTGGACTTGTACTCTATACATCATTAGCTATATGACCTAACATTCTGTTAGCCTTCTTAATGGCTTCTGAACACTGCCCAGCAACAACAGGCTTCATTGTGTTTAAAGGGAACACCGCCCTTGGTGGCCAAATATCCATACACTAGATCTTTCCAGCATTCCACACAAAAAGTAAGCTGTTACCTTTTTAAGTGATTTATTGTACTCCATTATTAGCTTCTTGAAGGGGTCTCTTCCTTTGTGTGCACCCCCTCCATACCAGTGACAAATCCAGGATGGTCACACCACTTAATGTTATCCCCTCCCCTCACTCCATTATTCTATATGTTGCATGTGTTCCTGTTTTTTTTTTTGTTTCACTTCACTTTTTTTTTTGGTTTGTAAAGATGCCTCTGACAGGGCATATTATGAATTTAAACTCTTTCCTTCACTGAGCCCCTTACCACCTGTGTCCACTAATACATCCTGGAAGCTCAGAACCATGGAGCTCACTATGCCCATGACATCCATCAACACCTCAAAGATTGAAAGGGGTTTGCTGGCAGAGAAGACTAAGGAGTTCCTTACCTCACCAATCAAGGAATCAAACTCTTCTTTATCAACGATTGGCTCAGATGCTGCATTACTTTTCCCCACTGCATGTTCAGGTAATGTAATCTGATAAGGGAACAAAAAGGGATATTCAAATAATATGATATCTGCCTTGCTTGTAAATGTGCCAGCATTTTCAAATCTGTTTAGTCTGGGACATTACAAACTGTTCTACCAGGCCTGTCAACAAGTATTATTTGACCTGATCACCAACCACTAGAGGAAACTCAGAAGGCACACCAAGAGGTGGTAATATGTGCCTAAAACACAGAAATATGTATTTACATATGTCTGTCTCTCTCTGTGTCTGCTGTCTACAATATAAAACCAGGCAGTGTACCTGTGAATTCCCCACAGTTGTGATGATCTGTTTGCTCTCTGCCTCTGGAGCACTACGAGTACACGATTTGCATCGAAGTTTGATGTTTCTGTGGAAAGACAAAAGTCTTTGATTTCTTCTTCACATGTACTCAGCTGTTTATAAGCTCCCTGTTCTCAATATCCGGTGAATACAAACCCTAGTCTGTCAGCAGAGCTGTTCATTGGAAAGTAGCAGTGGGCATGATACAGCTGGAAACAGTGCGAGCAGCGAGTAAGGCCTCCTTCCTGCCCACATATCCCACACTTCTCTCTTGGATTTGCTAGGTGGTTCACTGGTCGCTAAGAGAGAGCAAGGAGATGTTAGATGAGACAGGTGGCAGTAGAAAGCATGTTTTTGTCTAATATGGATACCTCCAGTCTCTGGGTATATTCATGGACATAAAATGCTCAACACACATTGGGCACTTCAGGTGGTCCTCGGTAGGAGCCTGAAGTTCCACACTCGTGCTCAATACCTTTTCAACATGCAACTATTTCAATTAAAATGTACCCAGATAGAACTCATAGTTCCAAGTTTGAGTGATTATAGGGCACTAACTATGGTTTCCAATATTGGATCATGTACTAAATTAGTGTTTGGGTTTTTGCTTTGAGTATTACTGTCAGTAACGTGTCTGTCTGTGGAAAGAGTGTCGACCTTGTTGAAAGGTTTACTTACTTACGGCAATGACATTCATGTCTCTGGTGAATCTTCCTATGAAGTTAGTAGATGGATTTGGAGAGTATGGGGGGGTCATGAGGTTGCAGGAAAAGGGGTGTGTGGCGCTCTCAATATCTATGCAAAGGACAAAGTTCAAAGTCTTTAGAGTCCTTGTGCTTCTTGTTTTGCTATATGGTTTTTAGACATGGACGTTATCCAGTGACCTGAGACAAATACTGTACTCCTTTGGTACTTTGTCAATTCAGAGAATCCTTGGGTACCGCTGGTGTGACCAATCAGTGGTTGCTCAAAGAGTCCCGAGTGAGGCACATTACCTGCATTGTGAGGGAGAGTCAGTTACGGCACTACGGCCATGTGGCGCAAATCCTGGAGAGTGATCTGGCTCACAGGACCCTCATTGTTGGACTGGAGCAGGCCAAGGAGACGCCCACACAACAACGTAACACTTGGCTGTGGTTGATAGATGGTCATTTACAAAGAGTGGGACTGGACCGTGTGTCTGACGGGGGGGTTACCTATCAAGATCCCAAGCTGTTTTATCGTGTGGTGTTCGGCAATGCGCTGTAACAGTGCATGCTCCCCAACCTGACCTGACCTATTAACTCCAATAATGTAAAGCTACTGGAAAAAAAATAAATAGCTTTTGGCCACTGTATGAAGTGATTGGAAGCGGCTCAGTCACAGACATGTATAAGGACTTTTAGGGGGCAAGATCAGGGGATGAGTATACACGACCGTAATACTGGATTTTTGCTCCTGGAATCTAAGCTACAGCTCACCAAATCTCTAATTCATTCAAAAAGGAATTTGGAAATAGTACATTTTTGCCGCAAAAGGCATCATTATGTAAATGTATTCTAATTCCCTTATTCTCCCATATTCAGTACTCATTTTTTAACTTAACTATTGATTGCTGTGCTACACATCCTGTGGTAACACTCAGCATTATTTGAAAGACTTGATGTTCATTTCAGTTATTTTTATGTACAAATACACACTTTACAACACAGTACCATAGGAGAGAAGTGAGCACCACTACCTTATAGCGCAAGTGACCCACATTACTACCCTGGTGGTGTTGATATTCTCCTCATCTTCCAGTCTCCATCTTACATCTCTAAGCTTAATTGGAGACATGAACCTGGCTGCATAGGTGCAGTCAATGGGGTGCATTGGACCAATTATCCCCCATAAATTTTGTGATGACAAAATTGAGTTAAAAGCCTCTGCTTAATGTTCTTAAGTTGCTACAGACTTATAATATGGACTCTTTACTTGACATAACCGGTAGACTACAGTAACAGACACAGCAACAGCAAAACCTTACCTAAGCAGCCCAATTGACCCCAAGCATAGAAATTTAATTTTGAACTCTTACATAAACCAACTAGCCCTATATAATCACGTAATTCAATGCGATCAAAATAATAACCCATGATTTGTGTTTACTGTGTTCATTACAGAGAAGGCATCTGATCACCATCTGATTGTCAGTGAGAAGCTGATTACAGAGAACTTTTTACGGAGCCAGCATCGAGCGTGAGGAATGTTATCAGTCAATTCAAAGATAATAGTGAGTGACGGAGCACAATGTTTGACAAGTTTTAGGCAAAGTTTTAATGTAAGTTCCTTTGGGATACTTTAATGTTTTTGCCTTGAATTCAGCTAGTCTGTCGCAATTTATTGAAATTCTAAAGTTACAGTCATAGTTATGTTCACCTTTTAATTTTATTTTTTCATGTCTGTGTCCCCTATGATACTCATTTTAGAGTATGCACTTCAGAAGAGGTCATCCACCTGAGGCTAAGCATGTTCAGACCCAGCCAGTAGTTGGATGATAGGCCATCTAGGAAAAGCTTGGATTGCTGCTGGAAGAGGTGATGGTGAGGCCAGTAAGGGTGGTTACCCTGTGTGGGGATCCCAAAGCCACATTGCGCTGACAGGCACACTGTGCTGTAAAAATACTGCCATCCTTCAGATGAAACATAAAACCAAAATCCTGACGCTATGTAGTCATAAAAGATCCCTGAGCATCCTTAGTAAGCAGCAGGGTTAATTCCAATGCCCAGGCTAAAATTGCTCTCCATGGCCTAGTCATTCTGGTCCCCTAAATATCTCCTCTCTCTAATTGGCTGTCTATCACCATTTCACCACCTAACAGACAAAATGTGGTGAGTTTACTGGCACAAAATGGCTGCCGTTGCAAAATCCAGGAGACATTAGAGGTGGTTGAAATGGCTCCCCACTCACAATGAAAGCATTTTGAGTAGTGAGAAAGTGTTATATAAATATAAAGAATTATTATTATTATTATTATTATTATTATTATTATTATTATTATTATTATTATTATTATTATTATTGTTGTTGTTGTTGTTGTTGTTGTTTTGGGAAAATTAAGCTCTACAAATACAAGTTTCAAGCAAATAATTAAAATGAATGTTGTTGCTATTTGAAATATCACAAATATATATTATATTATAAAATGCTACTGTCTATGCGTGTGTGTGCGCATGATCCCTCCAAGCAATCCTTTAGTCTCATTTGTAAGGATGATGACATAATACATTAGGGACACAATTTTCAATTCCTGATTGTGACATTATTTTTTATTCTTACGAAAAAAAAAGATTTAAAATGGAGAATTTCAACAACAACAAAGCAAATGTTGGGCCACTAAATAGTAATAAGGCGCAACCCAGAAGCATGGTTTTATAGGAGCACAAATGACAAAGGATAAACTGGGCAAGCGAGATTGAGACACATGAGGATTCCAAGTAAAGGTGTAGGAGGAACGCTGAGTCACCTGAAAAGATGGGAAGTATTCACGAGAATATGAATGATATTCCCACAGATGGTAATGGGGGCCTGTATACCATTGGTGGTAGCCAAAAAACAGACTGGAAGCAATCAAGGTGCCTCAAAATCACAGAGTCTGACACACAGGCATTATGGGAACATGTTCGAGAGAGGGAGCGGTCTAGACATGCGAGGATATGAAAGAAAGGCACAGGAAAAAGACTGAAAGTAGGGCAAGAGAAATCAAATATCAAATGTTTTCAATTTATTTTATTACCTGTCTCTAACAGGTAATGTAACTATTTGCTATAAATTGAAAATTAAAAAAAACTCCAAAGTAACCTACAATGCATTTCAACAAGAATGCAAAACCTCCACTGTGTTGCCTATTGCAAAACCAGGCTCCTCAAACATGTCTGAGTTTTTAATGCTATGTGTAAATAAGTCCCCTGCTGCTGAATCTTTCTAAACAAATGATAAATTTATAAACTGAAGTTGTCAAAGGTAGGCTATTGAATGTGGCCAAACTGAATTATTATTATTGATGTTAGTTATTAAAGTTTATGTCATATTCGTGCCCATGCCTCACTGGTAGAATTGAGTGTGGATTGAAGAGTGCAGGAGCATCACATAGAAAAGAGGTTAACTACTGTGAGAGCTGATATTTACTGATAAATAGGATTTTCACAAATTGATTATATGTTGATTATATTGGATGACTTCTGTCCTTGTTAATTGTTAGCATTTGCCTTTAGCATTATTAGAAAGCATTTAATTAAAGTCTGTTGATCCGTCACCCAGTCCGGCTGCTACTTTAGTACAAGGATAGGTTGTCACGCACGAGCGCATGGGGAGCGGCTTAAGGACCAGCCAGGCACCGCAATCAGCCGTGCCGGGGAACAAGGACGAAGTACTGACCTTTCTTCTTTTGTTTCCCTAGACGGCCGCCATAGACGTACCTGGAAGTCTACAACTCCCTCCAGCTTCCGGGGTCCTCTCTAACCTCCGGTCCCCCAAAGATGACATCATTTTTGCCATCACGCAACACTGCTCTCCCCATCATTTCCTGTTCACCCTTATAAAATGTCCGACCCGGTTTATTTTGACTGTCTGTTGTACTGGATTGAAAACACTGACTCAACCTCCTTTTTTTTGTCTTTACAGTATACGGGGCTTAAAACACCCCAAACCTTTATGCTTGTTTGTGGTTTTTATTACAAGGTATTGATAAGAAAAGCAGTACAGTCTAGTGGAGCAGAATCCTGACTCCAAGGCTCCTGTTTATCACGAACTAGCAAGGACATGAGAAATTAAACTGATCACGTATATCTATAATTGACAAAGTGTATTTAAGAAATGTAACCACCAACTGTAAGTATATCTTTCCGTGTACTGACTAACTCCATGTACGTGTCAATAAAAGTATTCTCATCCTGGACTGGCTTTGTGATTTAACTTTGACACTACTCAATCGAAATTCAGCCTTATGAGAAAAAATGTACAAAAGAACATGTAACTATTAATACAGGGTGCTGCAGATAACTGATAGAAGTAATAAAGTATAAAAAAATGCCACCATTGGAGATGAAAATCTGATGTGTGATAAAAATGTTGAAAAATTTGAAACTCTGAGGGTCCCAATTCTTACAATAAATACAATTCAAAAAGAGTAAGACTAGATGACCATTCAGCGCTTCCTATAGATTCTAAGCATTTTAAATATTTAGAAAGGCTAACATTGCCAGACACAAAGAAAATCTCACATAATCCAATAGATCAGCGTTTCTCAACATTTACCTTTAAGTATTTTTGACCCGAGTTTTCATAACAGCTTTAATCGCCCCCCCCCAACATTTTTTTGAAATGTAGATGCATATTTTATTATACCTACTTAACTTTCATAGACATTTATCTAACTCTATATTTATTGTTCTAGTATCAGAATGTAGTTTAAGTTAATTTGTTTTGGTTTCAACAGATGTTTTTTTCATATTTTTGATTCTTATTTTCACATCTTCGCAACCCCCCTTTTTGTTACTTGGTGCCCCGCCCCACAAATGGAGAACCATTGCAATAGATGCATTTATTTTGTATATATAAGAAAATGCATTAAGTATAATAATTAAAACATTGATCATAAGGACTAAGTTGAGTTTGCTACAAACAGTTTAATAATACTGTAGTTCAATTATTGGGGATTGTTTAGTGCTTATTTATGAATTGTACAACAGCACCATCTGCTGGGAGATATGGGAAGCACCCCTTTTGCACTAAACATAGAAATGCTACTTTTCCTTTGGGAATCATAAAGGGGCATGAAAAATCCTGCAAGTGTGGAAGAAAAAAGTAAATTAAGTAGAACATTTAAAACCATCATTAAAGCTTAAGAATGTTTTTATATATAAAGTTCCTGCTTTATGATGGCAGAGGCCAACTTTAAAGCTGAAGGTCAAAGGTGAATGAGTGGCCTGAAATAACAAGATTGATGTGGTTTCAGGAGTAAAGGAAACTCAGTGATATCCACATGTCATACTAGAGGATGACACTTTGGCAACCTAACTTCCATCTTTCTTTCTTTCTTTCTCTTTCTTTCTTTCTTTCTTTCTTTCTTTCTTTCTTTCTTTCTTTCTTTCTTTCTTTCTTTCTTTCTTTCTTTCTTTCTTATTGTTGCAGGTTTACTCCTCTGCATCAGAAACTCAGTCACTTACACAGCTCAGGACATTCCTTCCATAATGGATGAATGAATTGATTGCTCATTAATCACTGTGTTCTCCCACACTTTTCAGTTGTCACGAGCTGAATTTTCTCCAGCAGACCTGCCTATAAATCAACATTATAGACTCACCTCAGTAGACATCTCTGTTGGCTGACTACTTTTGGTGGTTGTGATGTTAGCCAAGGACTTTGAGGTCAGGGAAGTAAAAAAGGAGATGTCAACAGCAGAACCAGTGGGGTCCAAACTACTTCTGGAATCAGGTCCTGGATTCTGATGTTAACAAATCAGAAAACAATTCAGATCAGTCATACTGGTTCAGTGTTATTTCCGTCAGGTTGGGGGAATGCCTAGTAAAGTTTGTAGGGTTTGTTTCTGCACTTTATTTTTAATAATATATGTGATATAAAATGAATATCAGTGTTTCTTTGTTATTGTGTCTTACTCGTTTGCTATAAAAAATGATTGCAAAAAACAAATTAGAGCACTTTCATCTTTTCCAGTGATGGCATATACTGTATTGAGATTAAAAAACAGGTTCTTCATAGTCATAGGTTTGAAGATAAATTCAGTGTTAAGTGATATGGTCATTATTAAAATATAATGTTTTCATTAGCTGACATTGATGTACACAAATATTGAACAACTCTGTGAAAAATCATCATGTTTTCAAAATTCACAAACTTTTAAAATATTAACTTAAATAAATCCTCTACAAGTACAATTAATACATATTGAGCTAATGGGAAAAAAGTTAAGCAATCCTCTTTATCAGGACTACAGCAGGACATCGAACATTACCTTCAACCACCGTTTTCTCAACCAACTGTGCTATTTTTTTTATTTTTAAGGCTGCATTTTTGGGGTTACTCTTTTAGAAATAATGCGGTATTCTGGGATATTTTTCAACACTTCCATCCACTGCATTTTTACCATGTTTTTCATCCATATGGCACCCCATCCAATGCTATTTGGACTGATATATGTTCTTTACCATTGTAAAACCACAGAGGATTCCATACCCCATTGTGCGGTGGTAAATACCCATTCTATCACTCTGAAATGTCTCTGAGGGGACCCCCCAGATTGAGCTTTGATCCTCTTGCTCTGACACCACCTTCCTCTTTCCTGTGTGTCTTTTTGCCTACCTTTGGGCTATATTTTTAGGAAAATTTACTATTTCTAAGCTGTAAATATTTTTAGAAACCTGGAAATTATTCCTTGGATGCAAGGATATGAAGAGGGAAGCAAAAGCTGTCACAGCACCAACCCTCTTGAAGGCACAGACTCTCTGCTCTCAGCTTCTGCGTCATACCAGAATGTAAGCCCATTAGCCTAAAAGATTGATATCTGTGACTTCAGTATTGCAGTGTCAATTCTATTGTCTAACTCATTTATCTATCTCAGGATTATTGCAGGGATTTTCCTGGAAAACTGGTGTTGAATGCCTCCAATGCAGTTCCCCACATTTACAAAATGAATGTCATTTGGAACAGAAGCTGGTCTTCTAGCTTGTGGTAGCCAAACACCCTAGTACATTCCCTAGTAGCAATTTGCAGTATATAGGCGTTTCCTTTATTTTATCAATTTTCTTATCCATCTGCATTGTCAGATGTGCAGGCAAACTCTACCTCATAAAGGTAAAGACTTTCAATGGTATACCAGAGGAAAGATTTAGGGATGTCATAGTGATATACCTGTCTTGTTTTTAATGCTTAGCCAAGAAGACTGTAACCTAGGAGAAGATGGTGAATGTCTCCATGCAACCATTTTTAAAGGTTTATCCAATCAGCTGTACTCAACCTAGGGTATTATCTATCTATCTATCTATCTATCTATCTATCTATCTATCTATCTATCTATCTATCTATCTATCTATCTATCTATCTATCTATCTATCTATCTATCTATCTATCTATCTATCTATCTATCTATCTAGCATTAAAAAATAAAAATATAACATTTAAACACATACCTGAGCCATGTGAAAGGCTCTTTCTGAGGGCAGCTGAGTATTGCAGCTGGCCCCCTTACAGGACTGACAGCGCCACGTCCCACTGAAGTGAAACAAACAGCCATTAATTAAAAAAAAAACCACAGAAACATGCAGATAAGGATCTACAGTTTGTATATCAGAACCGAAAAAACACAATGGACATGAAAAGGGGATAGTTTAAACATTAAAGATGTGGTTTGTTACAAGGAGAGACAGCACTAATGTATGGGAATTTGTTTTACAGCCAATCAGAGCTGTAATGTGTAGTGCCATATGCAGGTAAAATAAGAATGACACATCCATTTTTCTTCTTCCTCTGACAGAGGCCACCCATTTCTTTACTCATAAAGGTAACACCATGGTCAAAAATGACAAAAAGATTAAGAACCGAAAATGTTTTCAAAAATGAAAGTTGTTCAATGAACTGAGATTACACTCTTTCATAGCTCCGTTTTTTTCTTTGTTACTCTGTGAACAGGTATCCGTTGGACTGTATGAGAGTGTAGTCATCATATCATCATTGCTAAAACACTAGGTAATGGGAAATATTTTTTTTTCTATTGGGCTATGCTTAGTTGCCAAATTATGTGGATGTCCAAATCACATGTACAAGTTTCTCCAGGCTTAGCTCAAGAGTTGATCTTGCTGTCTTACCTTGGGATTTCAGTTAGTGGAGGAATCAGACAACTCAGGTGGAAGGCTTTAGGGCAGCCATCACAGCAGATGAGTTCCCCACCATCTTTGCACAGTGCACATTCATCGTCATTTCTTGGGATCTGCAATACTACTCAGCATTAGATATTTCTATATGGTATAGGGAACACACTCCTTGAAAAATGAGCCCTAAAAATTATAGCCTTACTGGAACAATGAATCCCACCGCAACTTATGGCAGAAAGGTGAAGTAAGTTCAAGAAGGAACGATATACTTACCCAGTTTTAAATGTGGACTTGCTGTACACTTCCAATTGAAAGAAACTAATGCAGCAACACTATGTCAATAGTGAGCTCTTCTTTTAGATGAGTTAAAGGTGTGGTTGTCATGATATGGTAGGCAAATGTCATATGTGGGTGAGCTTTAATCTTGAATAGAATGTACTTATTGTCTTCTAATCTCAGGCGTGCCATTTGTTTAAAAAGAACCAGACACCGAATTTGAATACAGGAACATTCTACACATCATCCTAAGAAGATCTAACTATTTTTGTTCTCCATCTCTGTTTCTCTCCATCAGTCTTACTATGAGCAGATGTCTGCAAATGGGCTCTTTTTAATCTGCTACAATATTCCAGACACTGTACAGTATATCTTTCTACTTAGCTGTCTAACAATAGTCTTATAGTTGTGACCACTAGGGGATGTCTCAGAGCCTCAAACCCCTGATGCAACTCCCAGGTTCAGAAGGTTTACTTTACTGAACCAAATACCTTTTCACTGGCTTTTCAACCAACACAATAGTCTTCTTTTCCTTTCTGCCTTCAATCCCCCCTCCCCCCAGGGTCTTATTTCACACTCAAGTGTGAAAATATGTGCACGCCAAAAAAACAGAAAATAATCAGTTTTATAAAACCTGGTGTCCACACATTTCTATTTGTCCTATATAAATCACAAACACTTTGTAAATATGTGTACATGAGTGCGCCTCTAACACTCCCCTTAGACATCCATATAAGAGGCATGCTAATTAACCTCATATATGTGCAGTCATGATGCTGCAGAACTTCATTGGCCAGTAGAGCAGCCTCTCACTTGACACATCGAGACATCGCCACCTGCGTTCAAGAGTATCTGGCTGCGCTCTGCAACTGAGAGCATAGAATCATGCATGGAAATATAGCATCTCTCCTCTGTATTCTTGGGGTCAGGTAAAAGAGTAAGGCACAAGTGTCTGAAAGAGTAGGCATTATTACCTGACACATGCAATGACGTGATTGCTGTTACAATGTATAGTACAGGCCATATGTAACACCGAGGGTTTACTCAGTTACCCCACCAACAAGCCAGCCATCATGTACAGCGCCATCACGTCTACCAAAGCTACTTTGCCTCAAAATAAATAAATTGTGGGTTGACCAAGGCCACCAAGGCACAACATTTGTCAGTCTTATCTTGGCATCACAGATGACTTGTGGGTTAATGGAATGTCACCGCTCACTGTTAACAAAAGCAGCTTCATTTTCACTAGGTGCCCTTATTGCAATATGAGTACATTAAATTGCTCCGAATACTGCACTCAGACACTATTGTAAACTGCCTTTTAATGTTAGTAAAAACATGTTATGTTTTTGTACATGCACCAATACAATAAAAAAAACTGGATGTAGCATCTTGCTTGTCAGTTAATGGCTTTCAGCACAGCGGGCATGATGGAATGAAGCTTGGCTGAAATATTACTGACCTGACATCGGCCACAGGTCACTTATAAAAACTGACCAATAACCACAAACGTTAGTCAGTGCAAATATGTAGCATTGATCCTCTTCAAAGTTAAATAAAATAGAGTCTGTAGATCATATTTATCACTTCTAAGATATAATATGTTTGTAATGTAAATACGCATTATAATGGTGGATTGTATTATTATGCATGCAAATCATCGTTTAGCTGGTTTGGCTGCATTTCCTTACTTAATGCAAACAGCTATCTTCTGATCTCATGGGTCACACTGCACAAGAATCACGGGCCTGCTAGGCCTACAGCATCATAGACACACAGCCCACCATCTGTTTATTCTGTTTCAGACAATATTACAAATGCTGACCCCTGTACCGATGACACGACTCCATGTGGTGATAGTGCTGCTGTGCCCAACACATCTTTGGGCGCTGGCTGCACACACACATCTGCCTCTGAAACTGCTGAACTACCATCTGGCTGTGTGCTGACAGACACTGTTATGGAGTCAAAAAATGCAATAGTGGATGTGGTAAGAGATGTGGCCAATGAACATAGGAATATAAGGGATGTACTGTGTGATATTAACCACAAATTACATTCAAACAAAGTTGTAATGGTGTCCAGTTTGGCTGATCATTTGGTGGGTCAGGGTCGGGTTCATCATACCACATCTCTTCAGGTACAGGCAAGCACCTATTGTGTTTCACATTATGCAGGACGCTATGTGCCTGCTCAATTCAACACAATTTCTATGCACTATAGAGCAGTACATTAATAGGATGGACATGTATTCTATTTACATATGCAAATTCATTCTCTGAAGGTGTCTTTATAGTGTAGCATCGACGCTGTGTGACACAAAGGATCGATTCTCTTCTTTTTACATGGCTATATTAGGAGACTCGCTGTCTTTAAAAGAACTGTTTTCCTTTTGCCACACTAGTTGGAAAAAGCACCTGAGACTGTATAGAGCTGCAATTTTTATAGGTTCTCCAGCTCTACTGTATATGATGTAATGCCAGCTTATTCTTTTGGTGATTCATCCCTGGCTGATGTAACTTGTCCAGAGGTGTTGCAATAGCAATGGGTGTGCAGCTGACCACTCTGATTACATTTGGAAAACTGGACATTGTTGCTTTGATGTTTTGCAGTTCAACCACAGTGTTATGAAATCTTATATATCTGGATGACAAGCAGATAATACCATCCTATACAGCTGGCATGGTGCGACTCGGTGATGTTTGTGAAATACTCGATCAGTCAGCAAGCTCATGTTGAAAAACTCCTATGGTTAAAAGCCTGAGAGTGGACAGAATTCACAAAAGAGCAGGGAGAACACAATTTCTCAAAATCTGCCTTTGTAAAGCTGGCGCGAGTTCAGCACAAAGCTCCAAGAGTTTAGCTCATGGAAATCAAAATTGATTTAGAAGTCAGTCATCATCATCTGTAAATATGCACTCTCTTCTAATTTTTCCATTTGCGATGTCTTCTAACAACACTAAAGCAGCTATGGTAGTTGAAATAGCTTGGCCATTCCATGCACCATTATATTGTTACAGAATGATTACAATCAATTGAATTAAATTTGTAAACAATATGCAATTACTTTCAGTGCATTTGATAAAAACTGCGTCATTGATGTGAATATGAAAAAGAAAGATAAATGACACAGAAACAGTAGCACTGCTTTGATGATGGGTGCCGCCAGTTTGCAAAACTGAGTAGAAACATGCATATGCAATATAGGGGGCTACCGTGGAAATGTGAGTGGCTTTACGCCAAATTTGGATAATACATCTCAAGCTGTGCGAGGAAATGGATGTACGCAACATTTTTGTACATATCCACCATTTATACATGAGGCCCCAAGTCACAACTCCCAAACACGTTGGCAGATTTTCCTTGCTCCATTCGGGTTAGGGGATATTGAGTTGTTTAAATGTTAACAAAGAAAAAGCAGCAACTGAGAAATGCAGCCCTCTGTATACAGAAAACATGAAGATGTGAATACTCGATGAAGCAGTTTAAATTACTTTAATCTATTGCTAAAAGATTAAAATCTATTAAGTGCAGCACAGACATCAATTTTATTTCACTCATTGTTAGTATAATGTAATATTTGCAATCAACTTTAGCTGCGGGCGGCACGGTGGCGCAGTGGTAGCGCTGCTGCCTCGCAGTTCGGAGACCCGGGTTTGCTTCCTGGGTCCTCCCTGTGTAGAGTTTGCATGTTCTCCCTGTGTCTGAGTGGGTTTCCTCTGGGTGCTCCGGTTTCCTCCCACAATCCAAAGACATGCAGGTTAGGTGGATTGGCAATTCTAAATTGGCCCTAGTGTGTGCGCTTGGTGTGTGGGTGTGTTTGTGTGTGTCCTGTGGTGGGTTGGCACCCTGCCCAGGATTGGTCCCTGTGTTGGCTGGGATTGGCTCCAGCAGACCCCCATGACCCTGTGTTCGGATTCAGCGGGTTGGATAATGGATGGATGGATGGACTTTAGCTGCAGAGCTCCACTCCATTGTCGCTTTATATTTTATGTCAGTGTTAACTCCTGGTAACACTACGGTTAAGATTAGGGCTGGTAGAGGGTATTCTGACTCGAGTCAAGTAAACCAAGTGAAGAAAACCTGCAATCAAATTAGTTGTCCAGCACAGCTACTAGATAGCGAAGCTGCAGAGGCCTGCAGCTGGACCCATCACAATATTTAAGCTGAATTCTCCCTTATCACCCATGGTGCCTTTTTACCATTACATTACTGTCAATTGAGCCTTAAACAGATGTGTCAGTTTCAAGAATTATCTTGGCAGTTGTCAGCTGTGACCATTTTTATAGACTGAATAAACACTAAAGAAGCAAACCCTGCCACAAAGAAAAAAAAAAAATGATGTGAGCAACAGTAATGTATGCTGTACTTGTAAGTCGCATCAGCCATATCCATCAGTACCAGAGACACAAAGAGAACTATTTTAATGAGAGACAATGGCTTGCTTAAATAATAACAGACCATAAAACAGTTTTTTTGTGTGAGTTTTTATATTGTGATAAGGATTGTGACTAACCAAAAAGGCAGAAGGTCCTATGGGGAGCTACTTGTTTAAACATGACGAAATAACACACGCAGTGTCGGCATGGGTTTCCTCTGGGTGTTCTGGTTTCTTCCCTGTAATATTCCAGTAACCAGTCGGAATACTTTCTCAGCTATGAATTTATTATTTCAAACTTATTGGAAATGACAGGTGTTACAGCAAGTTACTCCTACAACTCCTGAGCTTACTTATCAGCACTGAACCTTTCTGCAACCAAAATCACAAGGTCCCTTGCCGCCTGGTCTGCCTATTTAACTGCCTGATTAATAATCCAACACCTCCCCCCTTAAATTGATTCTAACTTCTCAATAGTACTGAATTGAAGAAAACAAAGATAATAATAATAAACAAGCGCAATATCAATGACAATAATAATATGAATAATCATCATTTATCCACTTATGGTGCTCTATTTAGTGTACTGGCTTTGCTAACCTCCTGTAAAAATAAAATAATCCTGTTCACATTCAAAAGTAATCTTTCAAATAAGGTGGTGTTTTCCTCAGTCAAACAGGATATCTTTGGAATGGTGGAACTGTCTCTGCCCTGTCGGTGTCCTCCAACTGTGTGTCACTGGACACATCTTCAGGTTCTGGCATAGTAAGGGGTTTAATTACTGAGCTGTCTTCTACCTGTTGTGTTCTCTGACGATCATCTGCCAGTGGAACCAAGAAGTCATCTTGTTGCACTGCCTGTAGTGCCCCAGGTTGGTCATAACTGGGATGGATGTGGTCTTGGTGTCGTTTGACCACCTGCCCATTCTCTGTCTCCACTCTCCAAGAAATAGGACCAGTCTGATTGACCACAGCCCCATGCATCCAACGTTTCCCTGATGTCTGGAAATTCCGAATATAAACAGGCTGTCCCACTGAGAATGTCCTCTCCTTTGCATGACTGTCATGGCAACTCTTCATTTTTACTTGCTTCTCTGCCACTCTTTCTCCCAGTCTCGAACTAAGTCCAAATTTGTCTGTAGTTGCTGCCTCATTAATAACTCACCAGGGGATATGTCTGTGGTCGTCTGTGGTGTTGTCCTATAGCATAAAAGGAACCATTCTAGTCTAGTTTCAAGTGTCCCACTTGTTAACTTCCGCAGGCCTTCTTTAACTGTCCGGGCTGTTCTTCCTGCCAGACCATTTGATGCCGGGTGATAAAGGGCTAATGTAACATGTCTAATGCTATTCGTTTAAAAAAAAATAGTTAATTTCAGCACTAACAAAACTACTTCCATTGTCCATTACTACAACTCTAGGTAAGCCATGCGTGGCAAAAATGCTTTGTAACTTTTCCATAGTGGCCAACGATGTAATGGATTCCATTGGGTGGGCCTCTATCCATTTTGAATGTGCATCTACACAAATCAACAGCATCTTACCCATCACTGGTCCACAAAAATCCATATGAAGACGAGCACATGGTTGTTCAGGCCACTTCCAAGGATAAAGTGGGGCCCCTGCAGGAGAAGCCTGATTTTTTTGACAAATGATACATTCATGGACTGCAAGCTCTATTTCTTTATCCATATTTGGCCACCAAAGGTAACTGCGAGCCAGTGCTTTCATACGATTGATGCCTGGGTGTGCTTCATGTAATTCTTTTATTAGTGTCTTTCTACCCTGTGGAGGTATTATAACCCGGCTCCCCCAGAGTATGCAGCCATCCACCACACTCAGCTCTGCTTTCATGTGAATATACAGTTGCCAAGTTAGCTCAACAGGTTTATTTGGCCAGTTCCCTTTGAGCACCCACTGATAAACCACTGACAATACAGGGTCTCATTGTGTCCAAGTCTTATTCTGGTACGCACCAACTGGAGTGCTGTCCATATGCTCCAACAGCCTGATGACTTCCTCAGTTTGTGGGGTTTCTTCACTCTCTCCACCTTGTGGAAGGTGACTCAAAGCATCAGCATTAGCATGTCGTATTCCTTCTTTATACATTAAAGGAGATTCATAAGAAGCTAAAGTCAATACCCAGCGCTGAATGCGTACTGCTGCTAACTGTGGGATCCCCTTCTGTTCCCCAAACAGTCCTAACAAGGGCTTGTGATCTGTCACAATTACAAATGATTTGCCAAAAAGGTACTGATGGAACTTATTCAGGCCAAAGATTATGGATAATGCTTCTTTTTCAAGTTGTGAATAACCCCTCTCAGCTTTAGTCAGCATACGGGACATATAACCAATGGGTCTTTCTGTTCCATCTTTCCACCTGTGGGAGAGGACTGCTCCCACCCCATAAGGTGAAGTGTCACAAGTCAGGTACAGTTCTCTCCCCTCCTCCAAATGAACTAATAACTGGTCAGACTGTAATGCTTCTTTGGCTTTCTGAAAAGACCTCTCTTCCATAGCTGTCCAACACTATTGAGTTTCCTTGCGCAACAGTCGATGTAAGGGTTCCAAAGTGGTAGCCATATTTGGTAGAAATCTATGATAATAATTCAGTAACCCCAAAAATGCTTTAAGCTGTGTCTGATTACTAGGTTGTGGTGCTTCCTTAATGGCTGCTACTTTATCTGGTACGGGGTGTATGCCGTGGCGATCAACTTTATATCCCAGGTAAACAACTTCAGGTGCCATGAAAAAACATTTGTCTTTATGTACTCTTAGTCCTGCTGAAGCTAACTTTGCCATTACTTCATCAAGGTGTTTAAGATGACATTTATATTCCTTTCCCATAATCAAAATATCATCAATTCATACTACCACCTGAGGGATGCCTTGTAGAATATTTTCTATAGTACGCTGAAATATCCCAGGACTGGATGGCGTTCCATATGGGAGTCATGTATACTGAAAAAGTTCTTTGTGTGTATTAATTGTTGTTAACTTGTGGGACCCCGGTTCTAACATTAATTGTTGAAAGGCCTGGGAGATGTCTAATTTCGTAAACTTCTGACCACCTCCTAACTCTGCCAATAAGTCCTCTGTTTTGGGAATTAGATAATTATCCAGTCTGGAAACTCGGTTCACAGTGGGCTTATAATCTCCACAGATGCAAATTGTTCTATCAGCCTTTTACTACAGGTACTATCGGCGCAGCCCACCCAGAAAAACATACAGGTTCTATAATACCCTTACTCTGAAGCCTCTGTAATTCTTTTTCCACTTTGTCTTTCAAACTGTACGGCAATGGACGGTCTTTGAAGAATCTAGGCTGAACCTCCCCATCCACATAAATCTTTGCCTCTGTCCCCACCAGTGTTTCTAGTCCCTCCTTGAATACAATTCTGTGTCTTTCCAACACTGACTCCAAAGTCTCAGGGGCAGTATATACTCTGTAAATTTCACCCCAGTTGAGCTTAATCTCTCTCAACCAGTCTCGGCCCATGAGATTTGCCCCATTACCTCTCACAATCAACAGAGGCAATTCCTTCTGCTGTTCTTTGAATTTAACTTGAGCCCGTAGTCTGCCTATTTAATGACCTGATTAATAATCCAACACTCCCACAGTCCAAAGACATCCACACTAGGTGGATTGGCCCTAGGGTTCATCCTGTGATGAGCTGGCCTCTTTGTCTAAGTGTATTGCTCCTGCTTTGCTTGCCAGGATAGTCATCACTTTCCTCAGGGCTCTGCTCTGGATAAGCAGGTTTAGAAAATGAATGGATGGATGAATAATAATAATAATAATAATAATAATAATAATAATAATAATAATAATAATAATAATAATAATAATAATAATAATAATAATTCTTTGTGTTTATTTAGGCTTTCTCACTACTTCACAGCACTTTACATGCTGAACCACTACTAATGTGCAGCATCCACCAGCCATTTTGCAGCACTGTATTCATCACGCATTAGCTGTTAGGTGGTGAAGGGCAGTGAGTTAGAGCCAATTTGAGGGGATGATTAGGAGCCAGAATGACTGGGGTGAGTTGGGTAATTTAGCCAAGTCATCAAGATATGTCCTACTCTTTATGAAGGATGCCCAGGGATCTTTAATGACCGCAGAGAGTCATCTGGAAAACAGCACCATTTGTACTACACATGTCCCTGTCACTGCACTGCAGCATTTGGATCCACACACAGACCACAGGGTAAGCACCCCTTGATGGCCTCACCAATACCTTTCCCAGCAGCATCCCAAACTTTGCCTAGATGGTCTCTCATCCAGGCACTGGCTGTGCCTGAACATGCTTAGCTTTAGACAAACTACCTGTTCTGAAGTCCATGTGGTATGCCTGCTGATGGAGGGATGGAACAACATGCTAGTTAAAGGCATGGCATAGAGTGCCATAAAAGCATAAGGCTGGTGTCATACTACAGCACTCAAAATGACAACTTTTCTTCATGGTTGCATCATTCCTCTTTCTAGTAGGTAATTCAATTAGAGCACATCAGAGCATTGCTTGAGGGTAAACAGAAAATACTTAATGGATATCTCTGCTGGGATTTAAAGTTTAATGAGCATTTCCTCCATTTACAAAGTGCAAAATGTTAATTCTCCTTCTTCCCTTTCAGTGCCATTGTTCGTCACTGTTTGTGGGCATTGTTATTCATGGCCGTTAATTCTCAGAGATACTAGAGCTCACACCTGCCACCCCTGCCACTTGTACTACATTACAAGAAAACCAAACCAGTATAATTTTTCAGGGCAAGTTGCATAGAGGTGTAGAGGTTGTTTGCTTAAAGGACATATGATGTACAATTGTACACAGCAAAGAAAAGTAAAGAAAATAAAAACAAAAAAAATTTACCGGAACATATAGTAGATAACAACTGTAATGGTAACAGTAAAATTAAATATAATGACTCAATCCAGTAATTAGCTATTTGGTCAATTAACTTTGGGCTATAACATTTGCTGTGTTTCAGTACATTTTCTTCCAGGCTCACCTCTACTAAACTTCCAGATGTTGTTTCCTTGGCTCGAATTTCATCTTTAGTAACCTTGGTTTTACTCCGACCAGGATGTTCATCAAATTTGCTTGGTGAATAAAACTCTCCTCCTACTTTAATGCACTTCTTGGAGCTCCCTGCACAGAGACCAAGACAAATGAGGTATTTAACGATATGATTGATTTTGTCAGTTAGAAGTCAAAAAAAATGAGAAAGTTAGAGAGAAAAATAATAATTAGTGAACAATCCATTATTAATTTGCATTCTATCTCAGTGTGTCTTAAACTATGGGTTGAGTCACAGACATGTTTGTGATGAGTAATCACATTATTGTACAGCAAACTCTGTGGCAAGTGATATACAGCTCCCTGTACTGTTTATTACAGTTGTATGGGATCTGATGTAGTCTATAAATAATGCCTGTGAACCAATGGGGTGCATACGGCCGCCCTAACCCAACACAGACAGGCACAGACACAAGTGCAGCACACAACACTTTTATTTCCGTGGGGAAGCAATTTTCTCTTGCTTCCCACAGCACAGCACAGCACAGTGCAATGCACCAAAGCCCAGTCCTTTTCTTCTCTCTTTTCTTCCCCTCGTCACTCTTTTTCTTTACCTCCACTCCTCTTCCAGCAAGCTTCGTCCACCTCCTACCGACTCTGACACCCCAGGTAGTGCTGGCTGTCTCCCTTTATAGGACACCCAGAAGCACTCAGGTGTTCAATGAGCTTCTTCCAGGTGTGGTGGAAGGGCTGCCAAACAGGGCTTGGCAAACGTCTAGGCGCCCCCTGGCGGTGCCCACGGGCCCCAGCAGGGTTGAGCTTCTATGACAGGAGGGCTGCACTCTAGTGTTTCGGTGGAGATAGTGTCAAAAATAAGCTCTCCCCCATGGTCCTTCTATTATTGAGGTGTCCCAGCCAGGTAAGGGCCCCGGTGGTCCGCCACATGCCATTGTTGCATCACAGAGAACTTTCTAAGACACAAAAATATAATTAATATGATTCATGTGACTAAGTTAAGTGATCATCCATATTAATCTTTCAAAAACTATCACATTCTTGTGGTGTACCCTTTATAAAAAAAACAAAAGTATTTCTGTCAGCTTAAGTAAACCTTATACTAAGCATTTTGAATGGCGGTGAAATTCCTTAGAAATCCATTCCATTTTTTTAAATAATAATGTTTTATTAACAATATGTTTGATTAATAATGGAGGTGAGTCAGACTACTGGAAAACTGTGGAAGACTTTGTCTTGTGCCTCAGGGACAACAATCTACAACTCAACATCAGCAAGACAAAAGAACTGGAGGTGAACTTCCAATGTGCCAAGAAGCCTCTGAGGCCAGTCACCATTAGAGAAGAGGATGGGGAAGTGGTGCAGAGCTACAAGTACCTGGGAGTTCACATAAACAGCAAAGTGGACTGGTCTGACAACACAGTGGTGCTGTACAAGAAGGGCCAGAGCAGACTGTACTTGCTAAGGAGACTCAGGTCTTTTGATGCATGCAGCAAGATGCTGGAAATATCCTGCCAATGCATAGTAGTCAGTGTGTTGTTCTACACTGCAGTCTCCTGGGAAAATAACTTGAGCTCAAGAGAAACAGAATGCCTGAATAAACATTTTAGGAAAGCCTGCTCCATGACAGGGCAAACTCTGGATACACTGGAATCTGTTGTGGAAAAGAGGATGATGGCAAAATTGGATACCATTATGGAAAATCCCCTCCACGAGGTGCTCTCTTGGAGCTCTTTTACCCAAAGGCTCATTCTAGCTCATTGTGCTAAGAAGCGCCTTTGTGGGTCTTTTCTGCCCACTGATATTAGGTAGTTCAGTACTTCCTCCATTAAGTTTATTATGTATATTTAATTTTTATTATTCATTATATATTATTTATGTATCTTTATACCGTTTGATTGTATTATTTGTCCAGTGAATCTGTATACTTGTTCTCTGTGTTTCTATTGCTGTATGTATCTGAATTTACCTTTAGGATTACTAAAATTATTCCAATCTAATCTTATCCCCACATTTCTGTTTTAGTAATATTCATGTGAGAAATATGATTGAATGGATCCAAAATGCTTTTTCCATTTTTTTTTTATTATTTAGCTTATTATTTAGTTATTTGTATATGTGTCATTATGGTAATAATCCTCTTTTTGGGTCCCCATATGGTATCAATTTTCTTATTTGGGTTCTCTGATTACAATTTTAAGAACCCCTGTACTATTTACTGAGCCCCATGGTAGCCCTGTGATTATGGCTCTTGTCCAATGGATTGATTCTGTATGGAGTTTGCACCTTCTCCCTACATCTACTGTATATTTGTTTCCTTCTGAGTTCTCCAGTTTTCTTCCTGTGTGAGTGTGCATATAGAGTACTGTGATAAAGTCTTCGGCACCTAAAATAGTTCACAAATCTGTTTGTCTTAGACAGTGTCAGAGATGGCACACGGACACCCACAGGGCATTATAGGAGTTGTAGAGACGTAAATCAGCCCAGGGGGAGCTGAAGAGGTTAAAAATCCCTGCTTTGTGGGATTTCCAATGGAACCGGAAGTGCTTTTAATGGGTTATACCCTGGTATCGGAAGTACTCCCTGGTCTGGGATAAAAGGAACCACCCTGTCACATCTGGTTGAGTCAGAGCTGGGAGGAAGGAAGGCAACACTCACAGGAGGGAGGTGGAGAGATAGAGACAGAGAGGGAGAGAGAGAGAGAGAGAGAGACCGACCAAAGAGCAAGTGTATTGCCTCTGGTAATTGTCCTCTTAAGAGTTGTGTGGAATAAAAGTCTGGGTGTTGGGTCTTATATGTCTGAGTTTTGGGAGGCTGCAGCACGACCTGCTGGTTACAACAGTTGTTTATGTATTTTAGATTAGTGTGTCAATAGATACTGTAAGAGTATAGTTTAAAGTTACAAACATTCCTTCTGCAAAAAAAAAAAAACAACAACAATATAATAAAGAAAGAAATTAGTACAGCAATAGATAACTTTCTGGATGAAAAGTATGAAATCTTTGTAGACATACAATGCAGTGTTAGGCAAATAAAACAAACAGGATCTAGTGATCAATAACATCATGTGTGGATTAAACTGAAATGATTAATAAAACAATAATTAATTAAATTAACATAACAGAAACGCCTGTGTGGAGGGAATAAAACTGGGTAAGAAACAACCAGAAAAAAAGGGGGCCATTGTGGTTGTAAGAGCCAATCTTAGAAAGTTAAAGTTTTGAGTTAAACTCATATTAATGTTTGCTTAATTTAAATCTATACTAATAAAAGGCAAAGCCCTCACTCACTCACTCACTCATCACTAATTCTCCAACTTCCCGTGTAGGTAGAAGGCTGAAATTTGGCAGGCTCATTCCTTACAGCTTACTTACAAAAGTTGGGCAGGTTTCATTTCGAAATTCTACGCCTAATGGTCATAACTGGAAGGTATTTTTCTCCATTAACTGTAATGGAGTTGAGCTGGAATGACGTGGGGGGGCGGAGTTTCGTGTGACATCATCACGCCTCTCACGTAATCACGTGAACTGACTGTCAACGCAGCGTAGAAAACCAGGAAGACCTCCAAAAAGCGCTTAAGAAAACATGCATTATATAATTGAGAAGGCAGCGAAACAATAAGAAGCGAGCGAGTGACATATACTACCATATTCATGAGTGTTGCTGCCTCGGAAAGAAAGAAAGGTGTAAACCTAAACTTTAAATTAAGTTCATAGACAGGCTACCGCTGGCGTTTCACATGCCCACAGGTAATGCGGGATACAAGTTTAATGAGAGGACGCAGGATATAAACGAGAGTTTTGATCACTTTATAACTAAGTTAAAATTGTAGGTGAAGGGGTGTGCTTATGCAAATTCTGAGAGACTGTGTTTGTGGGGGATTGACAGTTAAGGCGGGTGGGGGAGTCACGTCATCATCTCCCCTCCCATTCATCTCATTTGGCTCTGAGCTGAGCTCTGCAGCTAACGCCGTCTTCCGAAGCAACTTCGTCAGACTGCCACCAAATACTCACAGAAAAATCCACAAGTTAATACACACGCTGTCTCTATAGAGTTTCTCCACACTGAATCCTCCAGGCACTACTTACAAAAGGTTACATTGACAATCGTGTTACGTTATTTTTAAAATCTTTCCTTTTCTTAGCACAAGCACAGCTGAGAAGCTTCATGCATGTGCTCCATAACGCTTAAAAATAATGCATTTAATCACACTTTGCATTACAAGCAAAGGGGAGCTTTTGTCAATGCATGATTTCCTGGTACACCGATTACTTTGATCAGCGCATCCCGATTCATTTTACCCTCGCACCACCTTAGTTTGAGAAGAAGTATGAAAAAATATGAGGTTAACACAGAAAAACAGATCACCAATTCAAGCTTTATGAATAATCGATTCGCCATCAATAATTGTTTTGGTAAAGCCATCCTCCTTCCATTTTATAATTTTTCCGCCACTAGCCGTGATTAAATGAACGGTAAATAAAGTAAGAGCAAAGCGAGGGTGACTTATTTAGGCAGGCATATATATGACAGCAACACTCATGACAATGTCAATCATGTTACGTTATTATTAAAATGTTTCCTTTTCTTTTCATTACTTCTTTAACACACTACTTCTCCGCTGTAGGCGGATATATATATATATATATATATATATATATATATATATATATATATATATATATATATATATATATATATATATATATATATATATATAATATATGAATGACCTCCAAAGATCGCTGAGACTTTTGATATCATGAACGTGTCTGCAAAAACTGTGGTCTCCTGCCCTGCAAAAGTCGAGCAGCCAGCGCGTGCATAGCTGTGCCGGCCTTTGAGACGCTGACTGCGCTTCTGCCTTAAGTCAAAGTGAGCACTTTTAATTTTTTTCATCCTCCCCCTGCGCTATAGCCCAGACAAGTGCAAACACGGGACCCCTTTTCTACACCACGACAAAATAATATTAAGGCGATTCACACTTTCTTTTCACGTATACGATTATGAGGTTCTCACCCGGATTATGAAGACACGCACGAGTAGAGGACTGACAGTGCCATCACAGCTGATTAATGGCAGGGACGTCTCACCAGTCTACACAAGACCCACGCGACTGTCCCTCAAAAGGCGATCATAACGTCAGCGAACACATCTCTCTATACTATATAAAAGAAAAAGGCAACTTTCCTTTCTTTACACCTTTTTTCCTTTTATCCCAAACCAAAGCCTTTCTCTCTTAACACTGCAGAGGACACAAAACTAATTTCTTTAAATGCCGGTAAGGCACATTACCAGAGGCACAAATTTGAACGTTCACATAGAAAATGTAATTTCTATACCACAGCCGTCGTGTAGCGCCTTTCAAAAGGGATCAACTACCGAGAGATGATCCATATACATTTTAGCTGCTGTTAGTTACTTACCTGTTGTGTTACACAGTCTTTAAAATGTAGTTTACCCGAACCACTCCAGTAGTGCTCAATGTACCTGTACTTCTTAAAACGTTAATGTTTTACTGTTTAATAACTTATAGACTATATTTTATTATTTCTCTCTTGCACTCAGTGACCAAAGCTATACACACACATATATAAAAGTTATACACACAAGTATATGTATGTGTATATATATGTATGTATGTATATATATATATATATATATATATATATATACACACACACCCCTATCTACATTATATATATATATATATACACACACACACACACACACACACACATACATACATACATACATACATACATACATACATACATACACACATATATATAATTTGTGTGTGTGTATGTATGTATGTGTGTATATATGATGTAGATAGGTACGTATATATATATATGTGTGTATATGTAGATATGTATATAGATATGTAGATATGAAGATATGTATGTGTATATATATGTGTATATATATATATATATGTGTATGTGTGTGTGTGTGTGTGTGTATATATATGACAGCAGCAATCCAAGCTGTGAGAAAACAGTAAAAGGAGGCGTGTCAGACGTTGTGGTACATTTTCTGATGCAGCTAGACGAAAAAAACTTTGTGACGCTGCCACCAAATACACAAAACAATTACTTTGACAATCATGTTACATTATTTTTAAAATGTTTCCTTTTCTTTTCATAACTTCTTTAACACACTACTTTTCCTGCCAAGCGCATATATATATATATATATATATATATATATATATATATATATATATATATATATATATATATATATATATATATATATAGATAGAGATATATATATATATATAGATAGATATGAGAACAACACTCATATCAATGACAAAACAATTACATTAACAATCATGTTACGTTATTTTTAAAATTTTTCCTTTTCTTTTTCGTACCTTTACCACACTACTTCTCCGCTGCGAAGCGCGGGTATTCTGCTAGTAGAATATAAATTTCTTTGTATGGTCATAACTTATGGTATAGTCTTTCCCCCCTATAAGTTAGTAAGAGATAGAACCTTCTTACTATACCTGAGAAACAGTGTGATAATAACCTAGTTGTAGTAAGAACAGGTCCCAGTAAAGAGGGACTTGAAAGACCCATTTTCTACTCAGAGATGGGATAAGCATACAGTTTTCTGACCATTTAGAAATGGTTCTAAAATGTTTTGAAATGGTTCAGAAATGTTAAGTAAATAGTAACGATTTGAGATGTAACAAGATTTAAGCTTTGAACTGAATTTTTCTTAACATTAATCTTTTCTTTTTGTGTGAACTGTTTTACTTTGAAACTCTTGCACCATTAAGGCTTTCCCAAGCAGAGTTTTTGCAGCAGACAATGTGTTTCCAGATGTGCTGTTCAAGCTTTTTCAGGGGCACAAGTAATCAAAGATGAGGCATGGCAATACAGTGCTCAAAAACAAAAACTGAGTGTAGTAAATGAGAAATACAGCTTACTTCCCTTCGAAACTGGATGTTCAGCATGGCTGTCAGCTCAAAACTGACAGAAACCCCTAGGACCCTGTTACATCTTCAGTCCAGAGAAGTCTGATTAGAAGTAGACCTTATGGAAGAGTTGTGACCAAAAAAATATTCCTCTGAGGTGGAAGTAGAGTCAAATGACTAAGTCACTAATGAAAACACAAGGATTGTGATGCAGGAAAAATTACAACAGGTTCAGTATATGGATGTATGTGTACAGGCAACAGTGAAATACACTGGAGTAGGTGATTTGATCAAAAATGATGGAGCCCTCATTATTGAGAAGTCTACGCAGATTCTTATCCATCATACAATACAAGCAGTTATGAGTCTGATTGTTTCCAACTTCATTTTGCAGCATGACATTGAAATCATCAAAAACTGTCTGCAATGAAAAGAGGAACAGAATACTCTGCAACAGATGGTATGTCCCACACAAATCCCTGATCTCAACATCACTGAGCCAGACTGGGCAAATAAAACAGGCAAAGTCTGCAATGGAAATATGGGAAGTTCTCCAACAAGCTTGGAACAGTCCCCACATGACAACCTTCAGAAACTGCATGCAAGTGGACCTAAGAGAGCTGTTGCTGTGGTCACACTAATTATTGACTTAATTTGTTTTTTATGTTCTCCGAAGTTTCTATAGGAAATTTATTTAATAAAAACTATTCATGGTAACATTCCTGACACATCTAAGACATTTGCACCTGTATGCTTCAGTGGGCCTGCATTAATCTGGCACCCTGCCTAGGATTGGTTCCTGGCAAGCACTTGATGCTGGCAAGATAGTTTTTGGCTTCCCATGACCCTAAATTGGATTATGCTGGTTTGAAAGTGTTATATGTTTTGTTGCGTGCAAAATGGCAACAGTAAGGCTGACATACTGTAATACTACTTTGATATTTTGATAATTCTCTAGGGCAAAACAGACAGACATGATAGTGATCTCAAGAATCAGCAGATAGGCAATGCCTTTAAGGTGTGCCGCTTGGTCCTGGAGGTGTCTTCAGCTTTACCATGAAGGCAAGGAACTGCTGGTGGAATTTAATTAATTGCTTGAGGTTAGATTCCCTTTCTCTAGGCTTTATTACATTTTAATGGAATATTGACATAATGTCTTTGCAGACCAAAATTTGCCAAAGCACTGAAACAGGAAATCAATCATAAAAATACCACATGGATTCTTCAAAGGGATCTTTAAAACATATTTTAAGAGGAGAGGATTCGCTTAATGCTGTAAACTCTACTTATGCATGTATGTATGGAAGATGCACTGCTTCTCACCTGATTCAAAGACTTGCTTGATGACGATGCCCTCCACAGATCCTCGGGTGACTGGGAGTTCACTGGACAAGGTAACAGCCCTCTGGACAGTGGCAACTGCTTGAATTCCTGCATTCAGGACAAGATACAAATGAATATGTGCACTGGTGAACAAAGCTACAGCATGGGCTTGTAATATAAATGCCAATTTGATTTTAATTTGGTGAACTTGATGGCAGGTTTCATAGTAAATTGTCATTGTTTCTTATGGAACTGTTGCATTATAGTCAACACATTAAACCCTGTGCATAGAGTAACAGGAAATGTTTTCACCTAATGATCCACTGATCTGAAGCTCCTTCATTTGATATTGATTTTCCAGTTATGCTGTCTGGATAAACCAATTGATGAAAAAACTTACCATTACCCACTGAGACCCGTGGCATCTCTGTCCCCTCTGTCTTCCTAACTGCTTTGGCCTTCAGGACATTTCCTGGGAGAATTAAAGTACAAAAACAGAATTCTAGACAAATAAAGATTTTTCCTGTGACTGATTCCCTATAATGAAAACCTGTAATGGTACAACTTACTGTATTTAATTGCAGTAAAGTGACTTTTGTCAAAGTAACAAATACAAAAATTATGGTGGGGTGGTCAGGGAATGACCACACAGTAGGTGTCATATACAAACAACTTTCAGTAGAGATTACATCTCTTAGATCAAAGCTAATCAAAGTCTTTCATGGATTCTTAGTTAGAAGGCAAGCTAGGGTCAGTAACACATAAACACATAACACACAAACTAAATCGATGAAAATCCAAAATTTGACAATAACTAATACATCTCGTTGCCAGCTACTTTGTAAATTGCTTCTGTCACCCCATCATTAAAAAGTTTGGTATTGATGTAGACAAATTTCAGCTTATCTCTTACTTATTAACGTGAGCATGTTGTCGCCTCCCAGCTCGCTACTTAAGTTGTAAAAGGCTGATGGGGCCTTTCAGTCTGGTTTCAGAACACTGTGCAGCTGTGAAACTGATCTGCTTCAAGTAGCTAATGATTCACTTATGGCAGCAGATTCCAGGCAAACCAGGATATTAAATCTGTTAGACCTTAGTGTAACATGTGTTCCTGTCATGCATGATATTCTACTGTCCAGACTGGAGAACATTCTGGTTATCTCTTGCACTGCCCTCTAGTGGTTTAAGTCCTACCTGACTAATAGGCAAGCAATTGTTAGTCTTGGCAACAGCTGGTCCATCTCAGCAACAGTCACAGAAGGAGTTCTCAAGGCTCTGTTCTCAGCCCTCTGCTCTTTTATATCTACATGGTGCCCCTTGCCATATTATTCATAGCTTCGAACTGCGTTATCATTTTTATGCAGATAATACTGAGATCTATTTCATCGTTAAAAGTGGATGTTATCAGAGTTTGCTCAGGTAACAACTTGCCTCATTGAAATTGAAACATTGATAGTACAAGATAACTCTTTTAAACTAAAATGCAATAAAACCAAAGTCACACTAATTGTTACTAAATCTTTTCAATCACCCTTGAAAATCTTGGTGTCTTTTTTTTTTTTTTTTGATTCCTCTCTTTATTGTTCTACCCACATAAAGTACATTAAAATGTTTATTTAATTCCACTTTTGTAACATATTGTGTGTTCGCTCATACTTCTCCTTTTCCAATGCCAAGAAACTTGTCTATTCTCCTTTACTGCCTCTCCTTGTCTTACAGAATAGGGTATAACATTCTGTTACTAACCTATAAAGCTTTAAATGGCCTTACACTGAACTACTTCAGTAACCTCCTCCATCACTATGCTCACGTTTGCCTAATGAGGTCCGTCGATTATGGCATTCTCATTATGCCCCCAACTAACCTGCGCTCTATGGGTGACATGGCCTTCAGCTCTATAGTGCCCAGACTTTGGAATGACCACACTAACAAAGTGAGATGAGCCGACTCAATTCATTCTTTGACAAAACAACTTTAAACTCATTTGTTCAGAAAGACATTTAACTTATCCTGACTTTCTGACTCTTCTTTCAGTTTAGCCACTCTATCCACATGTCCATTAAAGGTTTGTGTTTGTATTATACTGTAAATTATATTATCTGTTCAGGGTTGTCTTGTAGTATTTTTGTATAATTATTTTGGCTTATCATCTCTTATTCTGTTTCAATGCTCTTTATATCCTGTATGTATCTTTATTTAGTGTTTTATGTAGATATTATTTGAACCCAGTGTTGTATATACCCTGTTGGTCTTTATGAACTTCTATGAAGCACTTTGAGCATGGGAAAGGTGCAATAGAAATAAAATAAAAAATAATATTTAATTACTGCTGATATTACTTACACTGAAAATAGAAAATGTTGTATGGATTCCTCAAGCCTTAGGATCACATAATCCCAAAGCCACCTCTGATCATTCCAGATTTAGTTTATTCAGTAAATTATCTATGCAGCCATTAGTCTGAACTGTAGCCTTATTTTTCTTTAATAGAAACTAACATTTAGATAAAAAGAAATATTTTAATTTTTACTAATGACTTTCATGGTATATACTGTATAACTTTACAAGTACACTTTTTTATAGTCATCATTTTAAAGGGATGGCCTTGTTTATACTGAAGAATGAATTGTACAGTAAGTTATTAAGGTCAAATAATACTCTTACTAAGATCTTGTTATATAGTAAAAAGTAACTAACTGGTGCACTACATGTATTCTCTAAACCAGGTATCACAAAGTTTAGTTCTGGAGAGCCAAAGTGGCTGCATTTTTGTCTTCCAACACAGTTTCTTAATCAAAAGACAACTCTAATAACAGAACTTTTCATTTAATTCTATGGCTTTCATTTTGCCACATAACATCATTCTTATATATTGTAGATTTTTCCTTTCCTTTCAGAGGATTTGTACAGATCAGTGATCTTTCACCTTTTCCTCTTCCATTGTTTTCCAGATATTTTACAAAAATGGATAATTCATGATGAACACACTCTCCCCTTCATTCGATTGTCAAGATCCTGTGTGAATGAGCTTCTTGTTTGTCAACTATTTCCAATTTACAGAGATATTTATTTAACAATATCTTAGCAAAAAAGTGCATGTATATTGCATGTTGTAAGCATAAAACTGGATGACTTGACATGTGGATTGTGCAACACACATAATGTGAGATTTTTTTCATGGATATTTTTGATATTGCTTGCTGCTGTCCAGTGATGGTCACCATAGGCTTTCAGTCTATAAGGACGCTTTTTGGCCATCACTACAAACCACATGCGGTAAGTAACATATAAAAAATTGCATTTTTGGGTAAAGTATTTCTTAACTTTACCAATGGAGAGTTTCTAAGTTTAGTTAATATTAAGAAATCCTAGACGATAAACATATTAAACCTATATAAGGCAATCAATACTGTTTCAAACAATCTAAGATACAGAATGTTTTTGAAACCCATTATACACATTGTTGAGTGTTTCCTAAAGAAGTAAACCACATACTGCTGTTTAGGCCAAATTTCCTATCTTAACAGCTCGATAAAGGGGGCTTATGGAAGTGCAAAAAATTCCATTTGATTAATTCATTTGTATTTGAGAACTGACAAGGACAAGAACAAAAAAAAATTAACCAAGTTAGCAGGGATTCGTCAGAAGCTAAAACACCACATTTAAATTTAGAAAAATAGAGTTAGTCTTGTATAAATAAGCCAGCTCTTATCTTCAGGAACAATTGACTACTGAGTTTACTAGGCAAGTCAATAATATGCATCTGGCAATAACTGAGGTCATAGTATCTAAAATATTTATCCAACCAAGCAGATAGCAATTGTACAACATCAAATGTGACATTAGAACATTAGAACTGTTACGGCATCAACAGGTCATTCAACCCAGCATTTCATGTCAATTGTTAATACAACAGTCAGAGTAAAATGTTATATGTGGAAAACAATTTGTCGTTACCTTTGTTTTCATTAATTTATTTATCTGATTAATTTTTCCACTACTTTTCCACTTACTCTAATAGTGGCTTTCACTTTGGTCGTAACAGCAAAGTTAGACATCATATTAATTGTAAATGTGTTTACTGTACTGATAAAAGTCTTTAAACTTAGAGTTTAACAACTATGTTAGTGTTTAACAAATCAATTTACATGAATATAGTCAAGATTATGGTACTAACCAGAATTGTGAGGATTAGTCGCCTGAACATGGCTACCCATAAGCCCTGCCTCCTCTTGTGTCTTCTTCTTTGCAGGAGGGGCCCGTAGCTGTAAAAGTTGCTTGGAACTGCTTTGGGTCCTACGTGATCTTTTCAGGTTGATCCCACTTACATCTGTCATCTCTGAGACAAAAGAAGAAAGTCAGAAATAAATAAATTGCATCAGTATGGGTAAATGTAGAATTGTGGATGAGTGTGTCCTGCTCCCAACGTGTATTTGACATTATGAAGATAGGCTCTTGCAACCATAACCTTGAACTGGATTAAATAGGCTCAATAGTGGGTAGCTGGATGGATATCTTTGTAAAACTGTATAAAGATCTGATTTTAAATTTAGAAGTGGCTTTATATGAATATACGTATTTAAGTTTAAATGAATTACCATTGCTTACCAATTGCTAGACATCTCTATAGACAATCCCATCAAAAGTATTCCAGAATATTATCATTTGTGTTTGGCTCATCACAGTAGAAAATAACAACTCAAAACTGATGATGCCACTCTCTCACTCTCCCACTCTCATTTTCTGGAATTAGCTACACTGCTTTCTCCTAAAAATATCATCTCTCTTTGCAACACCATAAAATGTGTTTCAGGTCAGGTCTGAGCAGTCCAGTTCCGACCAAAAAGCAGACTCACTTGTTGATGACACTTGATTCACTGTATGACTATCAATGGGATCACATATTAGCAGTTACCCAGAAGGCCCAGCAAATCCAAGTCAGGAAAATATACATTTAAAATGGCTAGCAGACTGGGAGCTAATAAGTAGACAACCCTCTTCTAACTGTTGCAGATAGGAATCCCATCATGTTCCTATTTGAGGGACTTCATAAGTTTATAGAGTCAATATTGTTACATGTTCAGAGATTTTTACTGTCATACGTTAATCAACATGCAACATTTCACCTTAAAAATTATTTTAATGCAATAAAACAGAATGAAAGGTATATGTTTTTTAAGGAAAATTTAATTATTATAGTTCTGAAAATTAAAATTTCTGAGTAAAAGTAATGTTATGTTCAATTTTTGTGTTATTTTTAATTTGAATTATTGCTTTGAATCCATGTACAGTATGCTCCACCATCACCATCAGCCTAAGGGTTAACCACACATGGATCCCCAAATAGGCTTCAGAGATATAAAAGTCGGGGAACCCTCATGAAAATTAATCAACTAAGTCTTGGAAACTGAACCCAAGTGCAATGGTAAGGAACTTGGACTTTGATGATATTATTAATGAATTTTTGAGGAGAAAAGCAAGGCAGAAGCTTCTGTATGGAAGGGCAACTGAAATATGAATTATTTTTTTATGTTTCTTCTAGTTATGTTTTCCACCTGGTGTGATGCCTGGGTATCCCACAGCTAGCATACTCCCCTTGAACCTGGGACATTGATAGTCGTGATCCAAGGATGGACTGAGCAATAAAGACACACACACAAGGGTTGGTGCAAAGTACTTTGTGCTTTTACTCTCCTAGCAATATCCAGGTGCAAACAGTGCAGTGCAATGTTTCTCCCACAATAAATAATCCATAAAAACAGTGTAATAGGGAGGATAAAGGTCATTCATAAATACATTTCAAACACAGGTTAAAATATTTGCATAAAACAGTCAAGCATTGGGTTCTCTCTTAATTCTGCTGACAGTCCTGTGCATCTCACTCCATTTGTCTCCCCAGCACACTCATCAGGTCACCAACCACTGCAGTCCATCTTTTCAGCTTTTGTCCCTACCACACATTCAGAGGCAGACCCCCATCAACCTGCCACCTGAAGTTGGTCCATCAGGACCCTTGGAACCTTCAATCACTCTCTGCTCCACCATGGTGTTCAGTAGGCGTGATCCGGCCCTGGAACGCCATTTCCTTCGCCCTCCTCTCACGGCCACTGACTGCTCTGCTTCCTCGCTACCGCACTGGCTGTCTCACTCACTAGCTCCACTGATGCATTTTCCATTCTTTTCTCCCCTTTCTAATCTACTCATTTTTCTTTTATTCTATTGTGGGTGCAGGTGCCTTAAATATGCCACGCAGACTGTCAATAAGGAAATTGGCTCAACCGACTGCGCCTTCATGTGCAAATGTTATTTAGCCAATCTTCTAATCCACCCCTCCAGGGCTGCTCAGCTTTACCCTGCACATTCCTACACCAATGAAGCCTAAGTGCACTATTTTTATCTTTAAAACGTACAACACCATGGACCTCTAATGTGATATACCACCTCGGATTTCAACCTGGTGATAGGTACTGGTCTATTTCAGTTGGTTGAGTTAAGTGGATTAATCAAAGATAATGTTGGTTGCTATAACATTACTGTTTGTAGCTCTACAGAATTGCCCAAGCAGCACTGGATGTTTACAGCTTCGCTTGTGATCTTTGGCAGTTGCAGACATGAATGCTGCAAATCAGCAAAATCCAGTACTTCACTGTTCATGCAATTTTAGCGAAATACTGACTGTGACTTTTGTTATCGCTTGTAGGTAAGGAGGAAATTTAATCAATGATCACATTATTTCCCAATTTGTGTTACTGTGAGTCTTAGGTTATGTTGTAGTTTTGTTTTATTATTGAATGAAAAATATGTATAGGCTACTGTTTTATTGTTACCCAATTGCAAGCTCTTCATGTAAAGCATAAATATCTCACTGCAAAATATTGTTGTGTAAATGAATATGTGCTATCTATTCAGACAGTAGAATGGAAATATAAAGTGTATTTGATAACCTGTAAACATAAATAAACATCTGCATTTAGTTAAATGATGCATTTTAATTAACCATGTCTATAGGCTAGTTCTGGCTTGCAGCAAGTATTGGGGTACAGGACCAATGTTTTGTCAGGCCCAAGAGCTTGTAAACTTAGGATACGATCCTGGTGTTAGTACAACTACTTCAGAGGTTATTGGTGCCCAAATCAGCCCCTTCTCTCCAAATACACACTCACACCCTTCCAACAAACACACTATATAATTTTATTATGAAGGATTTCCATATCAATAAAACAAAAATTACAAGGTCAGACCCCTTCACTTTTTACACAATGCTAGTTAATTTACTTGCATGCAGAAATTACACACATTTCAGATCAAAACAACCCTGAAAATCTTTTAGCACCAATCTGGTCAACCCATTTTACCTTTAGGGAAGCTCGTGTAGAGTGGTTGTAGCTTGGGATATCGCTCTAAATTGTATTCCTTAAACAGGTTCCTCCAGAATTCTTGAATGGTCTGCATCTCCTTTTCCAATAGGAAAGACAGCACAGAGTGCATGACTTTGTGTATCCCCTCTCGTTTCTTGTAGTCCAGAGCTTCCTGGAGTGAAGGCGTATATATGAAGTGAATTCACATACAATAAAAAATAGAATGAGAAACAAAACTGGGACCAACAAATGTAAAAAAAAAATCCTTACAAATAATGAACATCAGGCATGGCCACCAGGTTCAGCAATTCCTGTCAGTTGCCATTTTGGGAAGGAGGGTTGTGATAGTTATTGGATGTAAGCTATCTTCAAAAGCATAATACATAACATTAATCTACATGGTATAGCAGCTTGTTATCCAGGAGCCTGAACACAAAATATGGAGGACTGCAAAAATGTGTAAGATGAGGACCTCACTTCACAAAAATATACAAAGGAGAATTGACAAAGCTACAATTCTTGTTGTCCAACTTGGACCTTACAAATGGCATTATTTTACCCTAAATAAGGGGTTCCCACATACTACTATGTCTTATCCTCTCACATCCAATAACTACAAGTCTGCCGTTTTCTATTCAGGAAATTATCATCGCTTGCTCTCAATTTGTGTGATCTTAGAAGAAAATCATTAGATATTACCCTTGGCAGGACCAATACTGATGCTAGCTACAATACAAAATGCCCATAATGCCAAAATGTATGGATTTTTCAAGCATATTGTCCCCAACTTTCATCTGTAGTCATTGCAAAGCTTAACTGAAAATGAAGCCTTTTATATTTTAGGAAGTTATTGAGGATCGTGAATAGCATATTTTGTTTAGAAGCTTTACTAATTATTATAGTAGGCTCAGTAACTGAATTATTGACATGTTGTTATTAGTTTTACTTGATTTTACAAAGAATGGAGGATGTACAGTACATTTCTCTGATATGCAACAGGCAGTGGCGTGCAGAGGGAGGAGCCAAAGGGGAAACAGCCCCAGGCATCCATATCTGGGGGATGGCATCCAATCCAGAGAATGTTGCTCTCTAGAAGATCCCTGTTTCAAAAATAATTTTAATTTAATATGAACAAATTAAAATTATTATAGCTCATTCTCAGCACTATGACTTGTTAGCACTAGAAGTGCTAGCACTGGGCCTGACTGAGCCCCATGCTGCAAAAACAGGCCTTCCCTTGAAAAAATTGTGATAACTATGT
The DNA here is from genome assembly GCF_016835505.1 of Polypterus senegalus. NCBI lineage: Eukaryota > Metazoa > Chordata > Cladistia > Polypteriformes > Polypteridae > Polypterus > Polypterus senegalus. The sequence goes on from NC_053154.1 coordinate 172,443,404, forward strand.
TTATTTCACAGGAGACAGGAAATTGAACCCATAAATCAAAAGACCTTGAAAAGGGCTTCAGCACAAGAAAGATGTTCTGTTCCTTCTCTCTCCTTCAGTCACATATGCGCATTTAACATGTTAAGGGTCATTTGTCCAACTTTGGTGCAGTGAAGTGTTTTTCTGAGAATGAGTTTACTTCACTTATTTCATCTCCTTTTCTAGCTAGTCCAGTAAGGTAAGTTGGAGAAATATGTAGTCTGTGTAGGCAGAGTAAATCTGGGTTATGTTATAATTCTTGCATGTACAGGAGTTTGGTTGGGGTCCGTGACCTTTCACATGTAAGCTTTATAAGCACACTAAAGTTAGGCATTGATATAAACAGTGATGAAAATACATTAAAGTATTTGACTGTTTTTAATTATATCTACAAACAACAAATTATTACTAAAAAGATTCTACAGTTATGGTAGAGATTATGAAAATGGAAGGTGAAGACCGCAGTGTTCATCTTCAAGACCTTCAAAACTGATTTTCATTTCTTCTGGATTTGCATTCAGTCACAATTGAAGACAAAAAAGAAAGAGAGAGATTAAAAAAGGAATGTTCAGCCTTTGCAGATTGCTATAATAATGATATGACAGCAATTTAATTATATGACAAAATGATTGACTTTGTGATGCTCCTTTGAGCTGGGGGGAATAAGTTCCCCCTGATCTTAAGGATGCTCTCCAATGGTTAGTACAGTTTGGAAGGGAAGTCTTTCCCACGGTTTGCATTGCACACAGATTACTACTTACGATCACATTTTCAAATTGTGCAAGATCATTTTCAAAATTTAAATTAATACAAACTCATCTGAGATCTTCCATGTCACAAGAGTGTCTGATCAACCAAGCTTTAATCACCATTGAAAAATAATTCCTCACAGATAATGTAAAAATGAACCAGTTCAATTGTTTTTGAACATGAGATCTAATGGGGAAACAAACTTAAATGAATATTTAATTCGAATAAAGTGTTTATTTCTTATTTAATATGCCTTTCTTTATCATATTCATATGCCTTCTTTACTATTCACTTTGTCAGCATCTCACCTTCGGAGGCATACAATCAATAAGTTTGCCCTGGGCATCTTCTACCCTCTGCATGCCACTGGAAACAGGTACCACCACAAAAACAACTTAATAATTTAACATTTCTTTTAGATAGTGAGCCAAAAAAAACAACACAAAGCAAAGTCCATTATTTCAGAGTGTGCAAGGAACTCTCAAAAAATTCCATGTTCAGTAACTTGTTCAGATGACTACTGGCTTGAAAGAAAGACTGATGCATTTTGGGAATCATTCCCTTCTTCAAAGCCAAAGGACAGAAGTAAGCCCCTGAGGATTAAGGGTAGTATGTACAGTTTTTAACATGTCATCTTGCAGAATCAGTGAGCCAATATCTAAATTGGCTAATATATAACTGGTATCATGTGGCAATATTGTGTAAACAGCACATAAGTCAGTTGAATCCTAAACATAAGAACAAGATAAAGGCACTCAGGTGGGCTTCTTGTAGTTTCATTGCACCTATGTTATCTACATATTTTTCAGTATAGTTAATTAATGTTATCTTTTGTCATGTTATTTTTTTCTCTTCTGTTTTTTTGTCTGATTTTGTCTTTAATATTCTTTTAAGCTTGTGTCACAAGCTTATTATATCAGGTAACGGGTACAGTGTTTTTATTGAGACATTTACCTTACAGGGACTGATCTAAAGGGACACAAGATAGGCTGGACCTTCTGTAACTGTGATTTTCATTCCTATCCCCAGCACAGGGGACATCCTACCTGAAGACTGACATTACGTCTCAGTTTTTATCATTCTTCCCCTTTTGGTGGAAATAGGATAAAAAGGAGCAATAGACAGGAAGGCACTGTCATTTGATTAACAGGACTCCTGAGGTTCATACTGTTACTCCTTCTGCTTTATGAGACTCAAGGAGTAGCTCACACAATTTACCTAACCTTCCATTAAATGGCATTCCTACGTGGCCTGCTTCAATCTGTTGGCTCTAAATAAGAAAGGCTTCTTGAATGTTCCCTTTTCTCTTTGAAATCACTGATTTTGCTTCAGATTGGCTTTTTGCAAGTCTGGAAAATTTATTGTGTTCATTAGTATTGGATATATGAAAGCTATGTATAAATGATTGTGGTGATCATATAATGCTCATTTTTTTCTAAGTGAATAGAAAACCGTTCCTTTGACATACCTTATTTATGTTTAATAATAAGCTGCTTCTCACCTTCTTTCTCTTTTTAAGAAGACTGAGGAAAGTCGGTCACTTTACCTAGATCTTCACTAATGTCCAGAAATAAGAATAGAGAGTACACTTACATGTGAGATCTACTGTCCACTTTAGAATGTTATAATGTCTAACATCCACAAATAAGACCTTCTTTGGAGGAAGGTCTTGCTGTTTAAGGTTCTATGTAAAAATAAAAGTAAATGGGGCCATAAGAATACATAAGCACTAGCATTTATGACTAGAGGCTGGAGAGTGTACAAGGGTGCCAGTGACTGACGCAAAAGAAAACCTGGACTAAACTGGCATGGCATAGTTTGACTTTCTTTAAAAATTAAAATTCAGTGCTACACCCTACCGTGTATTTAATAATTTAATTTTATTCTCCATTATATTCTCTTCTTACCTTAAAAAGCTGTTCAGGAATAATGTCATGATCCACCAAACCATACAGTAATGGGAAAGGGTCATCAATTGCCATTGAGATCTCGGTACGATACTTTTTAAGCAAGGAACGCTGGTCAGCTTCCTGCAGGCTCCCCACACTGCACATTACCTATGGATTTAATTCATATATTAATGTATATTACTTAAATGTTTTCATTTTGTAACCCATTTCTAACCCAGCCATGGGGGATGCACAAACTGGTGTGTTTCTTTGGGATGGTCCCAAACCCAGATAATTGGGGAGGGATACATCAGGAAGGGGTCCCAGTGTAAAATTTTACCAGACCAATATTTGGACAACAATATAGATTTCTATACCAGATGAGGCCCAGATTAACAACACCCCACACCAGTACTGTTAGCCATTAGGGTGCTGCGGGATATTGGGCTACTATTGAACGAAAGAGAAGAAGAGGGGAAGGTGTGTCTGGAGGTAGGAGAAGAGGAGGAAGCTTAGGAGAGGGGAAGTGAGGGTAGGAACTTTGAATGTTGGCAGTATGATTGAGAGAGTTAGCAAATATTATGGCAGAAGGAAGGTTGATATATTGTGCATGCAAGAGACCAGATGGAAGGGGAGTAAGGCCAAGTGTATCAGAGGCAAGTTCAAATTGTTCTATCATGGTGTGGATTGGAGGAAAAATAAGGTAGGGGTTACCCTGAAGGAACAGTATGTCAAGAGGATTTTAGAGGTGAAAAGAGTGTCAGATAGAGTGATTATTATGAATCCTAAAATTGAAGGTGTGATGATGAATATTGCTAGTGCATATGCGCCACAATTTAGGTGTGCAATGGAGGAGATGAGAAAGAAGATTTCTGGAGTGAGTTGAATGAAATGGTAGAGGGTGTATTCAGGGAGAGACAGTGATGAATAGAGTGGATTTCAATTGACATGATGGCCAAGGGAACAGAGGGGATGAGGAGGTGATGGGTAGCTATGTTGTCAAGGACAGGAATGAAGAAGGTCTGATGGTAGTGGATTTAGCAAAAATGATGGACATGGTTATGATGACTACATATTTTAAGAAAAGGGAGGAACACAGGGTGATGTACAAGAGTGGAGGAAGAAGTATATACAGTTGGTGCATTATATCTTATGCAAAGGGGTCAGTCTGATGGAGATTAGAGACTGCAAAGTGGTGGCAGGGGAAAGCATAGTTAGGCAACATGAGATGGTGGTCTGTAGGACAATGATCAAGAATAGGTGGAGAGCGAGAGTAGAACAAAGGATCAAATGGTGGAAGTTGTAAAAGGAAGACTATAAGATGGAGTTCAGGGAGGAGGTAAGACGGGTACTAGGTGGCAGTGAAGAGCTACCAGATAACTGTGCAACTACAGCAGAAGTGGTAAGGGAGACAGCTAGATGGGTGCTTGGAGTGACATCTGGACAAGGGAAGGAGGACAAAGAAACCCGATGGTGGAATAGGGACATACAGCTGAGTATACAGAGGAAGAGGTTGGCAAAGAAGAAGTGGGATAGTCATAGAGATGAAGAAAGTAGACAGGAGTACAAGGAGATAAAGAGTAAGGTGAAGAGAGAGATGGTGAAGGTTAAAGACAAGACATGTGCTGAGTTGTATGCAAGGTTGGATACTAAGGAGGGAGAAATGGACCTGTACCGATTAGTTAGACAGAGGGACCAAGCTGAAAAAGATGAGTTTCACATCAGGGTGATAAAAGATAATAATGGAAATTAACTCACAGGCAAGGAGAGTGTGTTGAACAGATGGAAAGAGTACTTTGAAAGGTTAATGAATAAAAAGAATGAGAGAAGAGATTGGATGATGTGGAGATAGTGAACCAGGAAGTGCACAGATTAGCAATGAGGAAGTGTGGACTTCAATGAAGAGGATGAAGAATGTGGCTGTTGGTCCAAATGTTTTGGAGAGACAGCAATGCATTTTGTTGTGTAATGCAATCTTGGAAAGTGAGAGGATGCCTGAGTAGTAGAGAAGTGTACTGGTACCAATTTTTAAGAATAAGGGTGATGTGCAGAACTATAGTATGGATAAAATTGATGAGCCACACCATGGTTTTAGGATAAAGAGTAGTGAAACCTAGGTTAAGATGGGAGGTAATGATTACTGAGTAGCAGTACGCTTTAATGCCAGGAAAGATCACTACAGATAAGTTGTTTGTTCAGAGGATCTTGATGGAGAAGCACAGAGAAGGACAAAAAGGAGTTGCACTCTTCTGGACCTGGAGAAAGAATATGACAGGGTGCCTAAGGAGGAGTTGTGGTATTGTCTGATGAAGTCTTGGACTGGCAGAGAAGTATGCATGAGTGGTACAGGATATGTATGAGGGAAATGTGAGAACAGTGATATCTACAGTAGGAGTGACAGAAGCATTTACGCTGGCAGTGGGATTCCATCAGGGATCAGCTCAGAGCCCTATCTTATTTGCAATGTTGATGGAGAGGTTGATAGACACGATTAGACAGGAGTTCCCGTGGACTATGATGCTTGTGATTGACTTTGTGATCTGTAACAGGAGCAGGGAGGAGGTTGAGAAGACCCTGTAGAGGCAGAGATATACCCTGGAGAGGAGAGGAATGAATGTCAGTAGGGCCAAGATGGAATACATGTGTGTGAATGAGAGGAAGGTCAGGGGAATGGTGAGGATTCAGGGAGTAGAGTTGGCAAACGTGAATGAGTTTAAATACTTGAGATCAACAGTACAGAGAAATGGGAAGTGTGGAAGACAGATGAGGAAGAAAGTGCAAGCAGAGTGGAATGAGTGAAGAAGAGTGTCAGGAGTAATTTGTGACAGACAGTTATCAGCAAGAGTGAAATGGAAGGTCTACAGGACGGTAGTGAGATCAGCTATGTTATATGGGTTGGAGACAGTGGCACTGACCAGAAAGCAGGTGACAGAGCTGGAGGTGGCAAAGTTAAAGATGCTAAGATTTCCATTTGGTGTGACAAGGATGGATAGGATTAGAAATGAGTATATAGAGGGTCAGCTCTGGTTGGACAGTTTGGAGACAAAGTCAGAGAGTCAAGATTGCATTGGTTTGGACATGTGCAGGGGAGAGATGCTGGGTATATTGGGAGAAGGATGCTAGGGATGGAGCTGCCGAGCAAGAGAAAAAGACGAAGGCCTAAGATGAGGTTTATGGATGTGGTTAGAGAGGACATGCAGGTGGTGGGTGTGACAGAGCAAGATGCAGAGGACATGAAGATATGGAAAAAGATGATCTGCTGTGGTGACCCCTAACAGGAGCAACCAAAAGAAGAAGAAAAAGAAGATTTTGTAACTAATTTCTCTCTAATGAAAAATGTCCTGATTCCTAAGAGTCCTTCAAAAATCAACTTGGGATCATTATTGAAAAATGATCTTCATTAAATATACAGAGAGACATTTTTAAATTGTCCTGTATGTTTTTCACTTATGTCACCAGATTTCAGTTTTCTTTTATACGTAGAGACCTGAAGGGTTTATTAACTGCACACGTTTGATTCAACCAGTTGTTGCAGACCTCCTGTTGGTTCAAAGCTCAACATATAGTAGTGGCTGCTAGAGGCCTTGAATTTCTTTGCATTGTTTCAGTGTTTTAGGCACGGTAATTAGAATGACTAGATTGATGAAGCTGACAAAATAGAAAACCAGTGGATTGCACTATCAATGTATTGGCTTGGGTGGAGAATCCTAGGCAACTATGAAGAAGGTACAATGTTGATAATCTAGTGAAAAATGATTTGCCTTCTGAATACCACAACATTTCAAGTTTTTGGTTACTGTTAATTAATTATTAGGACTCCTCTTCAGGACAGAGAAACTACATTTTAATTGATAGACACAATATATTTTGATGGTACTGCACCTGCTCAAAGGAAAGGCATTTTCTACAACTTTTATTCGAAAGAGTTTCGCTCTTTCGAAACAAACTGTAGTCACGGGGATCTCCCAGGACTGAACTTGAAAACTGCTGCATAAGATAATAGATTGGTAGAAGAATAAAATGCATGGGAGGACACATCACTAGAAAGGGCACACACATACACAATCTCATATAACTTAACCCAAATGTCTTTCATTAGAGGAAACCAAATCATCTGGACAGACAGGAAAAAACTCAAAACTTATAAACTCGCCACAGAGCATGACTGAGATGAGATTCAAATCCAGTTCTGAACACACTTTATCCAGTTCAGGATTGCTGGGGATGGACCCTGTCCCAGCAACAGCAGGGGCAAATCAGGACCCTGATCTGGATGGAATCCCAGCATATCACAGGATAACCTTAATCAAATATTATACAAAGTGTCATGGAAATAAAGTTTTATGAGTACTGCTATGATGGGAATTACCAAAAAAAAACGTATAGCAGTTTCACAAATGCAGCTGCCAGTGTTGCTGTATAATCTCAGGTAATTCCCACCATGTGGCTTCACTGAATCTCCAGCAAGCAAAAACCCTTCAACAGATGTTAAAAATGTAAATTCTCCAATGCCATGATCATTGCCTGGTGCTTCAGTTTACCTCGGCAAGTTCTCTAGGAATAATAATGAACTTCATGTTTGTCTTAAATATCTAAACATTAATAATGTTACAGTTACAAAGCAGGTATTTCATTTAAACATGTATATGAGGCCTTCAACTCAAAAAAGCATTAGGAATAATAGCATAACATAGCCCATTTAATCCAGTTTGCTGTTAAGGGAGTCAGAGCATATCCAGTGTCTGTAGAATGTGGTAAGTAAAATCAGAGCAGACCAAAAAAAGAAAATCCCATGTTTGGCTTTGATGCCAGTGGATGAGCAAAATATTGAATACTTCATTATGACTGGTGATTATCATTGTGAGACGTGTTTGACAGAATTTTAAATATTTAGGTTTTAGGTTTTTACTGTAAAAAATAAAGATTTCTGGTGTTCCTCAGAACTTAGATACATGTTATTCAGCAGGTTGAGCATACTGTCCTTTTTGCATTTTGGAATCATAATGAGAAACGCTTGAGCTGATCTCAGTAAACATTTTTCCCTGCCTTCCCTGGGCAGATGAATAGTCAGAAATGTGTTTTTTAAGATCAACCTAAAATAATTTTTGTCCACTTATTTAGAGACAGTTGATTTGTCATTTGAGTTTTTTGTGCTCCACTTGGAGTTGTTGATGAGGCTACCTATTTTATGTTTTGAGGACAGAGGCAAGTGTTGTGATGGGATCTGTCTTTCTCTTCTTTGTGTCCTCCAATGACACATGGAATAGCTACCAGTTACATCAAGTTATCCCTCCTGACTTTTGAATGGGACCTCAGAATAGACAAAATGATAACAGTAGCATCATCTGTATATTCCTCACAATCCTGATCACTACCATACAGTGTAGTACTCCACATTGCAGAGTTACAGGCTGGCCTGTGTCAGACAGAAAACACTGAAAGCTGCATAGCAATGGATTGGCTCCACATATTACATTGAATAGATCATCGTCATCATCATCTGTCATGAAAAAGTCGCTCACTGATGTAACCACTTATAGTAAGCAATGTCAAGAATCATATGAGACTCCTGCTTGTAGAATTCTCAAAAATGTTTAATGTCATCCAGGAAAATTTTCCTTAGTGGCATTTATGTATGAAAATACTCATGGGGCAATACCAAAAATTAATTTTATGTGTGAAGACTTCTCTAACATTAACATTAACTTAAGCTGATGTCACATTATGCAACTTCTTAGTCATTGAGTGTGTCAGATTTTCTGACTGAGGTTGCTGATCTTGTCGTTGGACCATGTCAATTTACATGACTGAAAATCGCTAGACATGTCAAATTTAGTGACTGCATGTCGCCCTTCTGGTACAGTCATACTTTCCTCTTTTGTGACAGACAATACTGTGCTTCTTGATGGAGCTGGTGTTGTATGAAGGGTTAACAGGTTTGCCAAGTTCAGCTGCAGTCGTGGCCTTTTCTTTCTTTTTTCCATTCTGGCATAGTATGTAAAAAATCATTGTGACACACTAGGCAATCATCACTATCTGGCAAAATGCAGGCATATAGATTTAATTGTTAAGCAAGGTGAGAGCCTCACAACCACCTGATGTCCAAGAAAAAAAACATTGGATATGAAATGATTACTTTGAAACAGCAACACTAAGTTTAGAACTGAATTGCTCTGGGGTGAAAAATGAAAAATCACAATAACATGGAAAGAATATTCAGACTACACAATGCAAAACTCAAACACAAGACCTTGGGGCTGCCATGCTAACCATCATAACTTGGCAGCATGAGGCTGGCAAATAATTCTACAGCACTGTTGTTTCCACTCCTGGACTTTACGCCTCTTTGAAACACTGGTATCATACTGCTGGGGTTGTGATTGCTAGCATTTTTGTAAATATTTCTGTGGCTTCTTCAGCACTTTGCAATTTTTTTTCCAATCCCTCTTAATTATGTTAAATCTAGTGTCACACACGTGTGCATGGGAAGCAGCTAAATGGCTCAAAAAAGGATAACTCAAAACCGGACAAGGAAATAGCAGAGCTCACCAAACCTTTCTCTTTTTCCTCTCTAGACCGAACACAAGAAATTCCACCTTGGCTCAATGATGTCACTTTTGGTTCCAGACATAATATTGTCTCTTAGGTTCCCTGCCTGGACAACATCACTTCTGGACCCTGCCCAGATGACATCACTTCCTGTTCTGGCCAGAATGATGTCTTTTTCCTGTCTGGCTTTAAAATCGCCATGTTTATTTCTACCTGCCAGATCTGTTTTGGACTGATGTCTGTAAAAACTGTAAAAACCAACCTTCTCTTTTTTGACAGGGAAATTCAAGCATATGGGTGGCTGCCCCTAAACCTTGTTGCTGTGTGGTCTGAGTCCTTTTTACACTAGATAACTTTCTATTAAGTTCAGTCTAATTAATCATAAGCAATATTTATTTTTATGTTTTAATTGTTACGCTCCACCGTTCTATGACCTGGTTGTCAAGACACATGGAGGTAATGAAACATGATATCACTAGGTTGACGCTATTTAAGCCGGTGCCACTTTGTCCAAGACTGGGGATATTTTGTAAACATTTTGACAAGCAAAATTTCTCAGGGTTAACAACTTTAGTTTAATGACTTTGAGTTTGCTCCACATATTTGGTTCTGACATTTGTTGTTTGCCTTTTCGATTTTGACCCTGTGTTTCTTTTTGGTTGTCCCCTTCATTTCTTGGTCCAATGTTCTGTGCCTATGTGGCCTGCCAATTTCATCACTTGGCAGAACAGAAAACAATAAGGACCCAGAGTTTTCAATTCTTTTTCCAAGATTACATTCAGGAGAGACCCATTGCTAAACAGAAAAGGTCACATTTCACATGTGCCCACACACAGTTTGGCACACTGCAGGGCCAATTGGGCCAGCCCCATCATCTGGAAACAGACCCACAGCACTCCTCCACAAACGCAATTTGAAATACTACAAAAAGCAATGTGTTTCTAGAACACATTGAAACAATTATATTTATCATATGATGGGACCTGGAAAAAAAAAACTTGAGAAGACAAAAGTGAGGGTTGTTGCAAATACTTATAATAAGCTTAATAATACACTGACTACAACATGTGGTGGGGTTGTGCCCCATTGGCGTTTAATGCAGAAACACCACTGGCCATCTTACAGAAACATTTATTATGGCATCTAAACTGGCTTTTGACTTTTCTGACATGATGCTCTTATTAATTGAGTCTCCTTCACCTTTCATATATTTTATACAAAAATGCATGTTATAAGTAATTTGAAAATGGGCTCATTTTAAATTTTTCCTGATAGTTCTCAGATTTTGAGCCTAATTAATAAAAATGCAAACAGTCATGGACAAGTTTTTGCTATTACTTAATGTTCCAAAGAAACTAAAAATGTAATAAATGATTTAAAAAGAAACACAATTTTCCTATAGAAAATATTTTTATTGAAATTCTTAAAATTGATAAGAATTGTGGGACTATCATATACTGTACTCAGAACACAGTTGTGGCCTACAAAATGGGACAACTATATTTTCTGTCCATCTTTTTAGTTTTAGTTTGATTTCTATTTTTTTTTTCAGCTTTTGGAATAAATCTTGAATCATGTCTGTTTTAACTTTTGTTTTGCTGGGTTGCTTTAGAAATTTTAAACTAGCAACAAAAATACAATAAATCCCATTGTTAAACAAACCCATAAAGTAGTAAGGTTCTATCTAGCCTGTAAGTTCAACATACTGTACCTATTGAATAAGCCAGTGTAGCGGAAATTAAAGTGTTTGTCCTCAGACAGACCTTACTCACTACACTTAGAACTATTGCCATCAGGTCAAATGTTTAAGTTGCCACGGGTAAAAAGTAACTGGTTCAAATATACCTCCATCTCAACTGCTGTTTATCTCCTAAACAATTTAGATTTTACTATAACAAGTCAGCCTACACAGAAGAAGTGGTGCTGTTAGAGACAACATTCTCTATTCAATTGTTACCAAAATAAGGAGATGATTGTCAGCTCAATGAGGCTACATGCTGAATATGCATCCCTGCACACTTGTGGGACTACCATAGAGGAGGTCCACAACATTGAGCTTCTGTCTGTTCATATTTGTGAGGACTCCACATGGACCACAAAAATCTCAGCCTTAATCAAGAAGGTAACTTAATGGTAGAGTGGTGGCTCTGTGCTTCAGTATCTGTGTGGGTATCTGGAAGGTTGCCAGTTAAAATCCTATTGTTGTCATAAGGTATGCTACCTCAAGCAAGGCCTTTAACCTGAAAATTTCTCCTGGGGTGATGTACAATGGTTGACCCTGCACTCTGATCTCCTAAGGTCAAGCTACAAGACAATTTCCACTCTGAGATTAATAATATTTACCAAATTAAATTAAAAATTTTCTGATGAGACTATCCATCCATCCATCCATTATACAACCCGCTATATCCTAACTACAGGGTCACAGGGGTCTGCTGGAGCCAATCCCAGCCAACACAGGATGCAAGGCAGGAAACAAACCCTGGGCAGGGCACCAGCCCACCATAGCTGATGAGACTAAGAAAGGCCAAACCATGAATATTTAACAACTTCTATAACTGAAGAATAGAGAGCATGCTAAGGTCAGAGAGGAAGACTCCACACCATAACCCAAACTATCATTGAGTCCAGCACAAAGTCCACCCCCTTTGCCTCACCTAGAACATCTGATAAATAAGGCATAAAAGAGGGGCCCACAAAACACTATTAACCATCTACAACCCTGAAAGAACTTTTTCTTCTCCTACCATTGCAGGTATGTTTAACTGTTAGTGGCTGGCATCCACCAAGATTTGCAATTGTTTATCTTGGTTGCATTTGGTTATCTTTTAGCTTTTTGTTCAAACTACTGTTGTTTTGGTTCACCGACAAAAGCGCGATATACATATGTGCCCCGACAAAACCGCAACGGACAAACTCGCGCCGACAAACTCGCTAACTGGTTTTCGACAAATGCGCGCCGACAAAATCGCACACAAAATCGCAAGAGAGGCCAAGAGAGTGGGACGCCCTTGCTGCAATTCTTCCTACATATGTAGGGCGTCATCTTAAGGACTATCTGCATGCCGTGCTGATGGCATGCTGCGTCTCATAATATTGACTTCTAAAATAAACATTATTATATATGCTTTAAACTAGTAATTCATATTTAATGAAACTTTCGTGATTTTGTTGGCGCGATTTTGACGGCGCGGTTTAATCTGCACTATTTTGTTGGCGCGCATATGTCTATCGCGCAAATGTCGGGTCACAGTTGTTTTAGCAATAGGTCGTGTTTACGATATGTCGCTTGTGACATAGTATAGTACTAGACAGAAATATTTTCCATCTGAGTCGAGGAGAAAGCCTACTTTGTTTCTACTATCACGTTGTGTTTTGGGAAATGACAATAAACCTGGCTTTTCTTAATTTGATTTGGAAAGCTTCCTTTATTTCTTCTAAAATTTTATTTTATTCATAAATATATGCATTACAATAGAAGAATTATAATGCAACAATAAAACATATATTGCTATATAAAAAGGAAAACAATTCATCCAATCAAAAATACAGTAAAATAAATCACAGAAATAGTTAAGATTCATTAATGACAAACAATACTAATAACTCCACCTTTACCCAAGACAGAGTAGTAATTAGTAATGCGTAGCCTGTTATATTGTCTTTCCTCATATTGATTAAACAAAAGGAGTCAGAAACATCGTCAGGTGCTGAGCAGACCTATTTTAGAATAATGTTTATGAATTCTTGTGAAAAGCTCTGCTGCTTTACTCTTTGACATTGTATAACCGATATAACATTTTCTTTGTAATATGGTAGATTAAAGAAATAGTCCATCCAAAAATATTTTATGTTTCTTACCACATGTAATTTGTTGTGGTGGCCAAGAAAAAATGCAATCTAATGTTTTCATGCAGAACAAAGGTAACAAAGTTTCTGATAGAATAGGAATCTCTTAAGACCAAAGCTGGACAACAGGAAAGAATGTCAGAAACATCCATGAAATAATCTCACGTTACTCATGTTGCATAATCCATAAGTGAAGTCATATACTTACATGCTCATAACTTTCTAAATACATATATTTTTACTAAGATATTGTTAAATATACCACTTCTGTATAATGCTATCATAAATGATGTTTATTTTATGTCTTCTAGATTAGTGTGTCAAAAGAACATTGTACTTTAGAGCACTAAATATTTCATCCATCCATCATCCAAACCGCTATATCCTAACTACAGGGTCACGGGGTCTGCTGGAGCCAATCCCAGCCAACACAGGACACAAGGAAACAAACCCTGGGTAGGGCACCAGCCCACCACAGGGCAATTAAATATTCCTTTTCCATGAAATGAAGCAATACAATTAGAATTTTGAATGTCCCTAATGAAAAAAACCAACATAGCTATAGAGCACTTTCACATTATTTTAATGTGATACTTGTTCACTGTAAAAAAAAACTATACTGACCCAAACTAAATTATTCTCATGGGACAGGAAACATTTGAAATGAGTTTAATTTTGACAGTTGACATTGTCACACGTGTGCACCTGAGATCCAACTTCTGGCCACTGTAGAAGTAAGCAGTTCCACCCCAGGATAAGAAGGGGTGCTGACACTAACACTATCTTCTATTTTTTTCATAGCCCAGAAAAGTCGCTCAGGTAGGACACCTTACATCACCACAAAGCTGGGCTGCCCCAGGAAGATGGCATCTCTTACCAACATGATCACTTAGGAGAACAAAAATCCAATGATTCTTTGTTTTTGTGAGAGAAGGCTGACTGTATCCATATTTTTTTTTTTCTATTTCAGGGTCCAGACCTGTCTGGTACCCCAACCTTTTCCCTGTGCCATCTGGTCTGCTTCCTAGCCATGTTACAATGGATAGGTGAACAAATACATTGAAAGTAAAATAGATAATTTGGGAAAAAAACACTAACAAAAATTCTGTTACAAAAGAGGATTCATGTTTGGTTTGAATAGATCTTATAAGGTTTGTGCTTATATGAAACATGAATATGAACATTATGTGTCCCAATGTGGCTTGACGTATTTACAGGAAACAAGTTTTATTCATATTTGTTTAAAACTTGAAAAGCATCCTTTATCTGTAATATATGGTGAAGTGAAGAGTCTGAGTTTTGAATGCAGAACAGTATATTACGTGCATAGAATGGACCCTTTTGTTCTTAGCCTCCTTTATGAATTCCCCAAACTTTCACATAGCAATGTAAATAAGTAAAAAATTGGCTCAGCTGTAATCATAAATGGGCAAGGCAAGCGAGGACAGCCTTTCTGGTACTGTGACCTAGAATAAAAGTAATTGATATTCACTGTGTCACACATAAGGCCACCACCAAACATATAATGGACATCAGCTTTTTTGCTAAAACTAAAGTAGTAAATAAAAGATGACATTACTGGTAAAATGATAAAAAATAACAATATTAATTATTCATTCTAGAAAATAATCAATGAAACTCGAGAAATAAAAGGTCTAAACTCTCCCTCTCTCTGTGTCTCTCTCTCTCTCTATATATATATATATATATATATATATATATATATGTATATATATATATATATATATATATATATATATATATATATATATATATATATATATATATATATGTGGGAACCCTGCCCAGCCGGAACGTCTGGAAGAAGTGGAAGAGGGACAATACCTCCCCTGGACCACGAGAGGGCAGCCGCCATGAAAGCTTGCTTAATTGAGATAGGAGTGCAATTTAAAAGTAGCCACAGGTGGGCCCCAGGACTTATCTTGAAAACATTTGTTTTAGATTAATGGTTAGGGAGATTTCAAGACAATATTGTTCTTTCAAACACCACACTCAGCCAAAGATAGTTCTGCAAATATAGACATGGTTCTTCACACCAAATACCACTAAATTTCTGTAATGCACAGTTCACTATTGGCTGGTTATAGCCATGATGTCATTCTGCATCTAAAGGACATGTATGCCAGAAATATATCACATGGGAAATACAACAGAATTTTAAGAAAGAATGCCTAACTATTATTAATAAAAAAACAAAACTTTTTGCTCATCAATGACAAAGGACAGAATGATAATCAGTATTTAAAAGAGAAATGGGTCTTTAACATTAACTATAATGAGTTTTTAAATTTATTTTTGCTAAGGGAAAAGATAGTAAGGCTTTACATAATATTTTGGGGAGTGACTCCTTCATCAGAGTTTCACTAAACAGCATTAATGGTCAGAATATTGTGGTTGTTAATGTTCTAATGGGTAGGCATTTGAGCAGATGATTTTCAAGTATATATTGATAATATGACATATAGAATTTCAGAGGAGCCACAATGGTGCAGCTTAGCACTCAAATGACTTGGTTTGAATCCTGGGTTGGTTAATGCTTAGGTGGCATATATATGTCTTAACATAAAAAATCCTCTCCATCCCTTCAAGGAAGCACTCTCTAGGAGCATTATTAGTCACCAGCTCATTTCACAATGGTGTACTAAACAGCATCTCTGGGGCTTTTTTCTGGCCAGTATCAACAGGCAATTCAATGCTTCATCCCAATGTACTCGTAAAGTTCATTTTGAAATATCTGCACAATATTTATTTATTTATTGTTTGATTGATTGATTGATTGGCTGTATTACAGTATATGTCTTGTGAGTCTGCATCCTTGTTTTTTATGTTTCTGCTGCTGTATGCATCTGGACTTCCTCATGGAATAAAGTATATCTAACCTAATGTAATCTAATCTGATGTCTGCTTGGCTTTTTCCTTTAATATTTCCAGTTTCCTACCTAGAGTTCCAAATCCTTGTACAAGTGAGGTAGGGTGTGAGTTTGTCTCATGATAGATGAGCACCCTGGTTCATGTCTTTAACCCAGCCCTGTAAGGATAGGCTCAAGACTTGAGCTGGAGTAAATTGGTTGAAAATGAATGGTTGGGTAGGAAATTTCAAAAACTGTTAATAGCTGATAATGAGATCAACAGTTTAGCATATCATGTCTGTTAAGAATTTAATTTATTTGGACTGTAAAATTATTTCTCTCACTATGCACTATGTTCACTACTACAGTATATGTGCAATTGGATTTGACACATTAGACTTGTTGGTGTGTATCTGTCTCTTTTTTAAAAGATTTTTATTAAGAAGTAAATAAACCTCACTTTCCAGGTCTTCCCAGAAACAAAAAAGTATAAGCAATTAAGACAATGATGATTAAAACAAAACACAATACAGCAAATATTGGAAACAAAAAAGCTACAGGGCTGCCTGTAAGACAATTGAGTTTTATGTTCTATGGGACATTTAATATTTAATGTTATCACAAAACAAGGATTATACCTGATAAAAGGCACGGAAAGGGTTATTTTATGATTCTGAAATTTAATTAGTCTTATCATGTAGGTCCTAACAGGCTAGCAGTGAGGAAAAAGTGCAAACTTTAGATTCAAATGGCTAACAGATGGAATGTTAGCACACCATATGACCCTCAAGACAGCATGATAATGTGAATATGTTTACAATTAAAGCAAATATTAACAATTTTATAATATATTAGTGAAATGCCTCAGAATGGAATTCAACATGAGTGACAATAATAACTGCAATTGCTGTGCATAGAATACAATCATTTTATATATCCACCTACTTTCTAATACACTAATTCATGGTTTGAAAAGAACCTATTCTGAAAGCACTGGATGCAAGGTGAGAGCAAAAACTACAGTGGGTGCAACTTATGTAGGCACCCACTCTAATGCGCACTGTGCCAATTTGGAGACCTCAATGAAAGTACTGTAATGTCCTGTAAGGAAATTCAGAATACCTGGAGGAAAACTGACACAGTTACACAGAGAAAATGCAAACTCCATACAGACAATCACCAGGGCAAAATCTAATCCGAGGGGTCTTGAGCTGTGATGCAGTAGCATCTACTATGCCATCCTACTTGGTACCAAATATTAATATACTGAAAAAAGTAAACTGAGTATGTATGCAGCCAGAGTTCTACATTTACTGCTGCAATGTTAGCAAGACACAGAATTATGCATTTTTATGACTCTTTAATTGATTCAGTGGGTGAGGGCTGATCTGCACAGACAGAGTCAATGACTCAATTTCAAGCATAAGAGAACATGTAAAAGACCTACCTGTGGATCAGATGGCACTTGACCAGCAGGAAATGTGGCTATTTTGCAATTCTGTAGTGTCTTTTATTGCAGCTGGAGAATACATGAAGAATATTTCAGATTGGCTGGGGACTTTTTTTAATTGAGAAGAAAAAAAAGGTTTTTGTAACTTGATCTGGGAGAAGCATTCAATCTGATCTTTAATGAACTGATATGAAGAATTTACTAGTTTCATAATGCATGACCCATGGCAGCCTATCCCTACACCACAAACTCTTTTCATAAAGGCCTTAAAAAGAGATGCAAAAGTTGTCAGATACTGCTGCCTCACAGTTCTACAGATCTGGGTTCAAATCCTAGCTCTGGAAACATTTATGTGTAGATAGCATGTTATCCAAGTGTCTGCACAAATTTCCTGCAGGTAGTCTAGTATTTCTCAAACATCCCATGTTAGGTTAATTAGTATTTCTGTGCTTGCCCAGAGTGTGTGATTGTGCCCAGCAATAGACTGCCTTCCCTGTGATGCTTCCAATAAATACTTGAGCTCCCCTGAATTTAATTCAGTGGGTTTCATAAGTGGGATGATGTGTTAGAGAGAGTTTGTGTCTGTAGGAGTGAGCCCTGTAATGGACCAATTTCCTGCAGCTCTACAGTATATTAGAAACTGAAGGTATCAAAAAATGATGGAATGGATAGAGCTGTTAATTGTTGGCATTCTTGGGATTAGCATTCTAATGGTGGCAGACAAAAATCAGAGAAGTAATTACTCATTTCCAAACACACAGAATGGACACTGGACATAACTTTGCTATTATTGTGTACCCTTCACTTTTAAGTGGGAAGTGTATAACAAAATATGCATTTTACAATAGGAGCAGTTGGATGGTAAATGCATCACATGAACTTTATAAACTCATGTCACCTGTAACCGGTAGAGCAATTTCATGCAACAATAGTCTCAAAATGGCATCTATCAAAGAAAGAGCAGAATACAAAATGACATCATCAGAATAACAATAATATTACTACAATTTGAATAGACATACAAAATTTCCAAAAATTAAATAAATCAAATCCAGGGTTGCAAAAACATTGATTCATCACAAGTTCCTACTGAAGAAATAAATTATTTAGCTTGTAATAGTAAACTGTTGTCACACAAGTGCAAGTAGGAGGCAGCTAAAGGGCTTGAGTAATTGTAATACCACATCAGACCAGGGAGCGGCGGGATGCACTGACTGTCTTTCTCAGTTCCTTGCAGACCCTTTCCAGGAAATCCCGCCAGGTCCTGGCATATTTGATGATGTCACTTCCAGTCCCAACACCATGGATGATGCCACTTCCGGTTCCAACAACATCACATCCGGTTACACCCCCTTTGATAATGTCACTTCCGTTCCCAACAACGTTACTTCCTGTTCCGGCCCCTTTGAGGATGTCACTTCCTCTACGTCCCTTTAAAGCCCCCATCTTTCTTCTAGTTATTCAGTTCTGTTTTGGACTCAGTCTTGTGAGCAACTCTGTTCTTATTTAAACCTTTTGCAGCCAGGGATATTATACGGGTGGCTGCCCCAAACCTTTATGATGTCTGGTGTCAATTATTATCACACTGTCTAAGCATGATCTCAACATCTGTATAAAATAAAATTGTTTGTATAGGAATACAACTACACCCTGTGCTGTTTTCAATTTTGTGTAATTTTTCATAACCACATTTGTAAATTAAAATTTGTCATCCATCCATCCTAGTTAGACCACATCTGTAGTACTGTATGCAATTCTGGTCACTGCGCCAAAGAAAAAGACATAGCAGCAATTGAAGCTGTGCAGAGGCAAGTAACCAAATGCATCCCAGGACTTATGGACATGTCATACTCTTACAAACTCTTACAGAATTAAACCTGTTTAGTCTCAAGCAGATCTTCAAAATCCTCAAAGGCATTGATAAAGTAGACCTGGCAGAATTCTTTCAGCTAAATGGTGATCCATGCATTCAAGGTCCATCCATCCATCCATCCTCTTCTGCTTATCCGGGGTCAGGTCGCAGGGGCAGCAGCTTGAACAGAGATGCCCAGACTTCCCTCTCCCCGGCCCCTACTTCCAGCTCTTCCGGGGGAATCCCGAGGCGTTCCCAGGCAGGCCTGGATGCATAGCCCCTCCAGCATGTCCTGGGTCTTCCCCAGGGCCTCCTCCCGGTTGGATGTGCCCGGAACACCTCACCAGGGAGGCGTCCAGGAGGCATCCTGATCAGATGCCCGAGCCACCTCATCTGACTACTCTCGATGCGGAGGAGCAGCCGCTCTACTCTGAGCCCCTCCCAGATGACTGAGCTTCTCACCCTATCTTTAAGGGAAAGCCCAGACACCCTATGGAGGAAACTCATTTCAGCCGCTTGTATTCACAATCTCGTTCTTTTGGTCACTACCCATAGCTCATGACCATAGGTGAGGGTAGGAACGTAGATCGACTGGTAAATTGAGAGCTTTGCCTTACGGCTCAGCTCCTTTTTCACCACGACAGATCGATGCAGAGCCCACATCATTGCGGACGCCGCACCGATCCGCCTGTCGATCTCACGCTCCATTCTTCCCTCACTCATGAACAGATACTTGAACTCCTCCACTTGGGGCAGGATCTCGCTCTCAACCCTGAGAAGGCACTCCACCCTTTTCCGGCTGAGGACCATAGTCTCGGATTTAGAGGTGCTGATTCCCATCCCAGCCGCTTCACACTCAGCTGTGAACTGATTCAGAGAGAGCTGAAGATCACGGTCTGATGAAGCAAACAGGACAACATTATCTGCAAAAAGCAGTGACCCAATCCTGAGTCCACCAAACCGGACTCCCTCAACACCTTGGCTACGCCTAGAAATTTTGTCCATAAAAGTTATGAACAGAATCGATGACAAATGGCAGCTCTGGAGGAGTCCAACTCTCACTGAAAATGGGTTTGACTTACTGCCGGCAATGCGGACCAAGCTCTGACACTGGTTGTACAGGGACCGAACAGCCCTTATCAGGGGGTCCGGTACCCCATACTCTCGTAGCACTCCCCACAGGATTCCCCGAGGGACAAGTTCGAATGCCTTTTCCAAGTCCACAAAACACATGTAGACTGGTTGGGCAAACTCCCATGCACCCTCCAGGACCCTACTAAGGGTGTAGAGCTGGTCCACTGTTCCGCGACCAGGACGAAAACCACACTGTTCCTCCTGAATCTGAGGTTTGACTATCCGACAGACCCTCCTCTCCAGAACCCCGGAATAGACTTTTCCAGGGAGGCTGAGGAGTGTGATCCCTCTGTAGTTGGAACACACCCTCCGGTCTCCCTTCTTAAAGAGGGGGACCACCACCCCAGTCTGCCAATCCAGAGGCACTGTCCCCGATGTCCATGAGATGTTGCAGAGACGTGTCAACCAAGACAGTCCTACAACATCCAGAGCCTT
Organism: Polypterus senegalus; assembly: GCF_016835505.1. Lineage (NCBI taxonomy): Eukaryota > Metazoa > Chordata > Cladistia > Polypteriformes > Polypteridae > Polypterus > Polypterus senegalus. The sequence continues at coordinate 172,464,200 of NC_053154.1, forward strand.
GAGGAACTCCAGGCGTATCTCATCCACCCCCAGGGCCCTGCCACCAAGGAGTTTTTTAACCACCTTGCTGAACTAAGTCCCAGAGATGGGGGAGCCCACCTCTGAGTCTCCAGGCTCTGCTTCCTCATTGGTGTGACGATGTGGGTTCTGGCTCCACGCTCCTTTGGCTGTTTGGGAACCCTTGAACCCAACACCGTCGATAATGTTACCGAGTGAGCTAGTCAATGGAGGCAAATAATTCCAGCAAGGGGAAGGTATACAAAAAGTGCAACAGTGCTTTTATTAAAAATCGACAAAACAAAAACAGTGTTCCATAAATAGTGCAGTACTCTCCAAGTTCTTCAATAAATAAAATAATCCATTAAATGAAAACGAGGAGTAAAACCAATAAATAGAAAAAACAATCCTTTAAAACCAGAGGTTAAAATCTTCTTGTGGAAGCAGTCTTTAAAACAACAACAAACAAATCCGGTGCATCATTTGTTAGCGTCTCACCTGCTAATCCCGTTTGGGCCAAACAGCAGGCAAGACGCTCTCTGCAGCTGCCCTCCTACAACACACATTCGAGACTGGAGACCTCCCGATCCCTGGCTCCGGTATGGCACTCATCCCAGTCCCCGAGACTTGATTACCCCAATAGCCAGGACGCTCATATTGGGGACTCCACCACCAAGCCTCCCGACTTCCGCTGCCTTTCAATGGCCTCTCCGCGGCCAGTCGCCTTCCCTGGTCACTCCCGCTACCTGCTCACTCAGCGGGAGCGACATCAACACAAACGTCTGGGTGTCGGCCTAACACCCAGCTTCCATACAGCTGCTCACGAGCGCTCGATCGCGCGCTCACCAGACACACACACCGCCTGTCCGTCTCTCTTGCACCGCATGCTTCCTCGCTCCCTGTAACCTCCGTCCTCTTTCCTCATCTCCTTTCTCCATTTTTTACATGACGCTTTCTTTCTTCCCCACAACCGACTCGCTTCTTTTAAAATGACGAGGGCCACAGCAGCTGCAGCATTAGCCGCGGGACAATCATGAATGTGGGCAGTTCCTCACCTGTGCACTAGGTGACAAACGCCCACACCCTACGGATCGTCCCGCGGCCCACTATGGCCCAACGTCCCCTCGCTAAGCCGCGAACACATTGATTATTTATTAAAAATGGCCTGTGCTCAGTGAGCTGTGGACCCTTAACACCACAATTGGAAGGCATGTTAGTGGGATTGAGAAGGTCTTCGGAGTACTCTCCACACTGACCCACAATGTCCCGAGTCGAGGTCAGCAGCGCACCATCCCCACCATATACAGTGTTGACACTGTACTGCTTCCCCCTCCTGAGATGCTGGATGGTGAACCAGAATCTCCTCAAAGCCATCCGAAAGTCGTTCTCAATGGCCTCCCCAAAGTCCTGCCACGCCCAAGTTTTTGCCTCAGCAACCACCGAAGCTGCATTCCGCTTGGCCTGCCGGTACCTATTAGCTGCCTCCAGAGTCCCACAGGACAAAAGGGTCTGGTAGGACTCCTTGTTCAGCTTGACGGCATCACTCACCGCCGGTGTCCACCAACGGGTTCGGGGATTACCGCCACGACAGGCACCGACCACCTTACGGCCATAGCTCCAGTCAGCCGCTTCAACAATAGATGCATTGAACATGGCCCATTCGGACTCAATGTCCCCCACCTCCCTCGGGACGTGGTAGAAGTTCTGCCCGAGGTGGAAGTTGAAGCTACCTCTGACAGGGGATTCTGCCAGACGTTTCCAGCAGACCCTCACAACACATTTGGGCCTACCAGGCCTAACCGGATTCGTCCTCCACCATCGAAGCCAACTCACCACCAGGTGGTGATCAGTTGACAGCTCTGCCCCTCTCTTCACCCGAGTGTCCAAGACATGTGGCCGCAAGTCCAATGACACGACCACAAAGTCGATCATCGAACTGAGGCCTAGGGTGTCCTGGTGCCAAGTGCACATATGAACACCCCTATGCTTGAACATAATGTTCGTTAAGGACAATCCATGATGAGCACAGAAGTCCAATAACAAAACACCGCTTGGGTTCAGATTGGTTTCACTGTCATTGCCCACGTGAGCACTGAAGTCTCCCAGCAGTACGAGGGAGTCCCCAGAAGGTATGCCCTCTAGCAACCCCTCCAGGGACTCCAAAAAGGGTGATTTCTCCAAACTGCTCTTCGCACATATGCACAAACAACAGTTAGGACCCGTCCCCCCACTAGAAGGCAGAGGGAAGCTACCCTCTCGTCCACCAAGGTAAACCCCAATGAACAGGTTCCAAGTTGGGGGGCAATAAGTATGCACACACCCGCTCAGTGCCTCTCACCGGGGGCAACTCCAAAGTGGTAGAGAGTCCAGCTCCTCTCAAGGAGATTGGTTCCAGAGTCCAAGTTGTGCAGCGAGGTGAGCCCGACTACATCTAGTCGGAACCTCTGGACCTCGCGCATTAGCTCAGGCTCCTTCCCCTTCAGAGAGGTGACATTCCACGTCCCAAGAACCAGCTTCTGTAGCCGAAGATCTGACCGTCAAGGTCCCCGCCTTTGGCCACCACCCAAATCACACTGCACCCAACCTCCTTGGCTCCTCCTACAGGTGGTGAGCCCATGGGAAGGGGGATCCACGTTGTTTCTTTGGGATGTGCCTGGCCAAGCCCCATGGGTGCAGGCCCAGCCTCCAGGCGCTCGCCATCGAGCCCCACCTCCAGGCTTGGCTCCAGAGATGGGCCCCGGTGACCTGCGTCCGGGCGAGGCAAAATGTCGTCCAAGGTTTTTGTTCTTCATAGGACCTTTGGTTGAACCTTACCTAGGACCAGTTTGCCTTGGGTGACCCTACCAGAGGCATAAAGCCCCGGACAACAGAGCTCCTAGGATCATTGGGACACGCAAACCCCTCCACCATGATAAGGTGGCAGTTCGAGGAGGAGTTCAAGGTCACCAGTGAATATTAAGGGCAGTGCTTTTAAGCCAGGAATAACTTCTTTACTCAGAGTAGTAGGAATCTTGAAATAACTATCAAGTTATGTAGTTAAAGTTAAAAAGTTAAAGTCTCTGACATCTTCTGTAACTGTTTTTGTTGCCCTATGATAAAAATTGGAATCCTTCCTAAAGTCATCAATCCATTCATCCATTGTCAAGTCCACTTAATCAGATCAAGGCTCAGTCAGACTTTCCCTAGCCTGGTAGCATGGGACACAAAGAGAGAACCAGTTCCAGATGGAACTGAGTCCAATGTACAATACGCTAATGCAAATAGATAGATAGTGTAACACTAGGGGTCTATGTTGCCCTGTGAAACCCCGCAGACAAACATCCAGGACACCAAGTAAAAGTACTAGAAATAATTTTACTTTCTTTTCCTTTTGATATTGTGCCACAGTAGACACCACACATGTTAATAACAATAAATCAATCCTCCTCTCCACCCAGCAGCTCCGTCACACTTCCTCCCAACTCCGGCTCAGCTTGCTGGGCTTCCCAAAGTCCTTTAAATAGTCTGTGACCCAGAAGTGCTCCTGTCCTTCAGTCCAGGTGATCCAATAGCACTTCTGGGTCAGATGAAGACTTGTATTTTCTTTAGCACGGAAGTGCTTCTGTTCTTCCGGCCCCATGACTTGGGAGTACTTCTTGGTTATAATAGAAGCAACAATCTTTGTATCTCCCTGCTGCAACCCCTGGCGGCACCCACAGTATCCAGCAGGGCTATGAAGCCGAACTCCATTTTCCTTGATGCCCTGCGGGAATCCGGGACACCTCCATGTTGCAGGGAGGACTCCATTTAATGGCCTGGATGTGTTGGCTGGGGTAAACTGCCGTCCGTTTCTCACAATAGATAGATAGATAGATAGATAGATAGATAGATAGATAGATAGATAGATAGATAGATAGGACCTTATTTGTCCCCAGGGAGAAATTTGGCTTTAACAGAAGTTCTTTAAATAAGTAAATAGATAAATATATTGTGGCCACCCAGCCCCGACACAAACAGACTCTAGGCACAAGTTTGTCTTTTGTTCCCCCTACAGCACAGTGCTATAAACAGCACACAGTACTTTCTTTTTTTTCCTTCCTCTTTTTTCCACCTCCAATCCTCCACTGGCAAGCTTCATCCCTCTTCCTCATGACTCTGGCTCTCTGAATGGAGTGAGGCGGCTGCCTTTATGCATCTCATGGGAGTGCTCCAGGAGGCCCATCAGCATTACCTAGAATCACTCCCAGGTGTGGTGAAAGTTCAATGTAGGGCTCTGTAGCTCACCCTGGCGGCCACCATGGAACACAACAGCGTTATACCAAACTCCCAGCATTCCCTGCAGGATTCCGCAGTGCCACAGCCACCCAGTAGGGCTGCCATCTAGCATCCCGCTATATATTTGTATCAAACGTCAAAACGTGATATATGTATCAGCCGTGGAATGGCCAAATGGGGGAGGCAGCTTGATGGATGAGGTCTCCAGGACTCTAAACAAATCCAAATCATATTATGTAATATCATCTACTGTTAAATTCTGCTCCGTACTTCTAAAATTTTTATTTTTATACTGTTGTCACAGGTGGCTGGGTGCTGTCGGCAATCAGCCGCCTATTTAAGGAGCCGCCGCCCTGCAATCAAGGTTGGAGTCGGGTGAGGAGGAAGACAAGGTCGTTGCAAAGGAGGCGAGGAGAGGCCCGAGTGATTTGTGTGTGGAGACAGTGGCTGTTGACTTTGGGGAGACTGGGGGTTTGGTGGCCATGCACTTGACATTTGTATATAGTAACTGTACATAAACGTGTGGTGCTGGCAGAAACGGTGTCCGCCTGTGTGTGTCCGGGCTGTCTTATTTCACACTGTATTGAGGATTTGTTCTGTTTTGTGTATTGTATTGTATTGTATTGACCACCTTGTTTTTGACACCCACTGCACGCCCAACCTACCTGGAAAGGGGTCTCTCTTTGAACTGTCTTTCCCAAGGTTTCTTCCATTTTTTTTCCCTACAAGGTTTTTTTTGGAAGTTTTTCCTTGTCTTCTTAGAGAGTCAAGGCTGGGGGGCTGTCAAGAGGCAGAGCCTGTTAAAGCCCATAGTGGCACTTCTTGTGTGATTTTGGGCTATATAAAAATAAATTGTATTGTATTGTATATATATATATATATATATATATATATATATATATATATATATATATATATATATATATATATATATATATATATATATATATACACACACACTATGGTCTGCGTGTGGGCTGGCGCCCTGTGTTGGCTGGAATTGGCTCCAGCAGACCCCCGTGACCCTGTAGTTAGGATGTAGCGGGTTGGATAATGGATGGATGGATACACTATGGTCGAAACTTCGAAAATAAACAAAACTCCTGATCTGGCTGTCACAGACACAGTGAGGTATTGCTTTTGGTATAAAGGATCCCCAGTACTGTTTCTTGATGCACTTTTGCTGAATAATGAAAGTCCTCAGTGTTAGTGTGTCAGAGAGAGGATGTGCAGCATTGTTCATAAGGAGACTCAATTTTGTTCTGTCCTTGCTACTACTGCTAGTGCATCTACAGTGCATCCTGTAACTGAGTTATCCCTTTTAAATAGGTTGTTGATTTGGTGGGCCTTTCTTGAAGTGATGTCACTGACCCAGCACAACACAGCATACAAAATTGCATTGGTCATCACAGAGTTATAGAAGATGTGAAGGATGCCACTTCCCAAATTAAAGGAGTGTGGTCTCCTAAGGAAAAATAGCCTGCTCTACTCTTTCTTATATAGTTCCTTTGTGTCCTGAGGCCAGTCCAAATTCACTCCAAATGAGACACTTTGGAGTTAACCATTACTCTAAAACATACATCTTGGTGAATAAAAATATTTGGAATACTACATTAATAAAAGAAAAGGAGGTAAACTCCACTAAGAAGCTGTGGGTTGGATTCAAACTCATTGCTCTGGAACAACAGCTGCATCCATATGGCAGTAGGCGTACATAAAATAATCAAAGCAAACACGACATTATTGTGTATAAATTCTTTTACTGCAGTAAACTAACAAGCTACCATCTTTTTCTTTCTCTTTTGCTGATAATTTGGGGATTTCCTCTTCCCTGAGTTTTGCAGATTTATATACAGTTTCACTTCTATATATAACTTTGATCATTTTGAGGTATCTGGTCAGATTTCATAAAAGAAGACCTAGATGTGAGGTGTGCTACATAAAACTTAAACCTGATGGTTTACCCCAATATCTTTCTTATGCCCTTCATTTCAATTGTCAACTCCATTGGCATTCATACTGAAGTACAAAATCTAGGATAGTGAGAAAATGGGCTTAAAAATTAATGAAGAAACATTACATGTCCAGGTAGTTGAGCTTACAAATATGCTTTTGGTATTTGTGGCTTACCACTGATGAGGGGGAGAGAAGTGCTGTGTGAAGCAGAACTGAATGTTTATCATCAGGTGGAATTTTTCTAAAGAACCATAAAGTGAAATTCAGTATATTGCAAACAAAAGGTAATACTACTAATATGACTGAGATACTCATGCAACATTCATCTATTCCTTGCCTACCCCAAGCCTTTTCTGGATCACAAAATTACTAATAATCCATATAAAAGTTGTGCAGTCTTTTTAAAGAGGCTATGTCTTATTGGTTTTTTTTTTTTTAATTTCTGTTAATTCAATGCTTGTAAAGACAGTAATGCAGTACCAACATCAGGCAGTGAATACAACTCAGTGAACACAACAACATACATTAAAAACAACATCATACAATAAATATAACAAACACTGATGAAGTTTTAAGTATGAGTGGCTTATGACCTGAAAAAAACACAACTCTGAGTCTTGTTCTGTCAGCATTAAAGGTCTGGTGTCATTTGATGGATCAGAGAAGACTGTAAAGTGACCATGCAGGTCAGATGGAGCTAATGATGCAATGTTGCATATCTAACATGCAAGATGAGAATATATTCCCTGACCTACTTATGAACATAATAAATCAAGAAATGTGAGAGCAGAAAAAAATGTCCTTGTTCACCTAAATGTGACAATTCAAGAGGCCAAATGACTCACATATCATACATCCAATTTAATTTCTTTTAAGGGAGTTTCTCAAGAGTTAGTAACTTTATAATCTCATAGCTGATCTCCTAGATCAGAGGTTCTCAAAGTCAGTCCTGGTTTTTGTTTCAATAAGATTAATAATCAGTGACAACAACTGATAATGCTGATCTCATTTAATTAGCTGGTATTTTTTTTTCCTCATCTTTCAGCATAATTGTTTACATTTACATTCAGAAATATTTCTGTTTTTGCTTATAAGTTTATATACTTTAGAAGTTTAAATACTTAACTATTTTGTCAAGATGAAAATATTGTTAAAAAGAAAACAAAATACATTATTTCCATATAACTGCTTAGTACATTTTAATATACTGTATATACAAACTGCTCAAAAAACATTAAAGGGACACTTTGAAAACACTTGAGATCTCACGGAGAAAAATCCTGCAGGATATCTATACTGATATGGACTGGGTAATGCGTTAGGAACAAAAGATTGCCACATCATTTGATGGAAATTAAAATTACCAACCTACAGAAGGCTGAATTCAAAGACACCCCGAAAATCAAAGTGCAGCATTTCAAAATCATACTCAGTAGTTTGTATGGCCTCCACATGCTTGTATCCATGCTTGACAACATCGGGGTTCATGCTCCTAATGAGACAATGGAAGGTATCCTGGGGGATCTCCTCCCAAATCTGGACCAGGGCATCACTGAGCTCCTGGACAGTCTAAGGTACAACCTGGCAGCATCGGATGGACTGAAACATAATGTCCCAGAGATGTTCTATTGGATTTAAGTCAGGCGAGTTTGGGGGCCAGTCAGTGGTATTGATTCCTTCATCCTCCAGGAACTGCCTACATACTCTCGCCACATGAGGCTGGGCATTGTCGTGCACCAGGAGGAACCCAGGACCCACTGCACCAGCATGGCGTCTGACAGTGGGTCTCAGGATTTCATCCTGATACCTAATGGCAGTCAAGTTGCCGTTGTCTAGCCTGTAGTGGTCTGTGCGTCCCTCCATCGATATGCCTCCCCAGGCCATCACTGACCCACTACCAAACCGGTCATGCTGAACAATGATACAGGCAGCACAATGTTTTCCACAGCTTCTCCAGACCCTTTTATATCTGTCACGTATTTTCAGGGTGAACCTGCTCTCATCTGTAAAAAGCACAGGGTGCCAGTGTTGGACCTGCCAATTCTGCTATTCTATCGCAAATGCCAATCGAGCTCCACGGTGCCGGACAGTGAGCACAGGACACACTACAGGATGTTGGGCCCTCGGGCCACCCTCATGAAGTCTGTTTCTGATTGTTTGGTCAGAGACATTCACATCAGTGCCCTGCTGGATGTAATTTTGTAGGGCTCTGGCAGTGCTCATCCTGTTCCTCCTTGCTCAAAGGAGCAGATACCGGTCCTGCTGATGGGTTAAGGACCTTCTACCGCCCTGTCCAGCTCTCCTAGAGTAACTACCATGTCTCCTGGAATCTCCTCCATGCTCTTGAGACTATGCTGGGAGACACAGCAAACTTTCTGGCAGTGGCACATATTGATGTAGCATCCTGGAGAAGTTGGACAACCTGTGCAACCTCTGTAGGGTCCAAGTATCTCCTCATACTACCAGTAGTGACACTGACCACAGCCAAATGCAAAACTAGTGAAAAAACAGTCAGATAAGATGAGGAGGGAAAAATGTCAGTGGCCACCACTGGGTAAACCATTTCTGTTTAGAGGGTTGTCTCATTGTTGCCCCTCTAGTGCAACTGTTTAATAATTTCATTAACACCAAAGCAGCTGAAACTGATTAACAACCTCCTCTGCTACTTAACTGACCAAATCAATAGCCCAGAAGTTCCATTGACTTGATGCTATACTCTGATTAATAAGTGTTCCTTTAATTTTTTTTATATACAGTATATATTACCAAACATAGTTTTCCAATTTCTATATTGTTCCCAAAAGGCAGAATCTGTGAAATAACAGTTCACTTAATTAGCCCAGGAGTCCAATTAAAAACAGAAGCTTGTTGGATCAAAAACCTGCAGCCACAGTGGGTCCCCAGGGCTGAGTTTGAGAACCACTGTCCCAGATGATAAGAAGAATTTTTTAAACTGATCAATAAAACAGCTATGTATGTGTAGTCAGTTATACCAATTTTCTGAGCATAGATTGATAGTAAGTTTATGGGTGCCATGAATTGCAATATTTTTCCAATATAACAATGACTGCATTTGTGTCCTCACTTAATATAACAAATGGACATAATGAGGAAATGTTATGCAAACAGTAGCAGATTGTAATGTGAGGCACTGGGGCAACACCCTCAAATATTTTAAAAACTCTGCTTAAATTGAATAGGTAATGTGTAATAATCACAAAATAAATGTGTTTATTTGCACAACATGCTTGGTGTCAGTACATGTCAGCATCCATTAAAAACTGGTTCCAATTTGTACTTGTTTAATTTCTGTGTATATACCTATATTTCCTGAGTGAAGCGTGCCAGCCAAATGCAAGTGTTTGTATGTCCTTGATCTTTTTTCAATCATTAGACCTGAGACAGTCCTTTAATTGGTTGCTTTCAGATTTTTCTGGGAACACTCCCACATTTATTGACAGCGAATTAGTCTTGTTTTAGGTTTTTTTTAATCTAATGTGACTGGACATTGTCACGCACTTTTTCAAATTCACAACGTCAATGGTTAACAGTTCATTTCCGCTATTAATGCAACTACAGATGAGCGAGCACAACTTTAGGGAGATGACCACTTCAAGTTTAACTTCAAAAATCAAACAAAATTTGATTATTTCTTTAATGAAATACTCCTTCATAAATCATTCACTTGAAGAAAAAAAGAAGATAAAAGAGTTTGGACCAGACCGACCTGACTTAAGAATTCAGCAGCAGGCGAGTGATCGAGGACGAGCTTACACATGGAATTTTTCTGCTTTTGTTATGACAATCAGAGTTGTGTAAGTAATTCCGTTTTTTGCTTTCCCTGTTTCCTGTTTCAAAGTGTCAAAGCATTGTGGACAATGATATAGGTATGAGACCTAAAACATTTTTCTGAAAGCATGAAAGTAGCTGTAGTCATCTAGAGCAATTTTTTCAACCAGTGTACAAGTTCACGCTACACAAGAGCACATAAGAACAAAGGGTATGCAAAGAATCCAGCAGGGTGTAAGGGCCTGTCCATGCAAACTGACAGGGGTAATTGGCACAAAAAAAATTCATATATTTTTGTAGGTAAGAAATGGCATTGAGCATATCATGGAAAGCTGGACAGATTTCATTATGGTGTCTAAGTTAATGTATTGAGGCAAGCTTTCTACTTATTTTAGTTTTGCATAATAGCACCATCTGCTGGGAACCAGAGGGGACAGTGCCCCACTTGTACTTGATGCAGAGACACTACTGCTTAGGTGTAATACTATTAAATTAAGACATATTTTGGAGTTTAGTGAATATTCCTCTGTCTCAAAAGCTGAAGTTCTTGACTCTGGATTACTGCATTTGTTTCTACAATGGTCTTTTTCGAAATAACAAATTAAATAAGGTGCCAAATTTAGAGGCATGTCAGTCAGACATAACCCTTTACTTAATTAGTCTATAAAGGCTTCTGTTTTTGTCAGAATGATCTTAAATAGCTTGTGCCATCAAACAATTTGTATTATTAATATGTGTTTCCTATTCTTGCCACTGTTTATGTTTAAGTTACAGAGTGTAGCTGAAACTAGGAGTGTTGGAATGCAGGGAAAGCATACATGACTCTCAGTGGTTAGCCAAGGAAAGGGGCCGCTGAACTAGCTTTAGTCATAACATGGGTCACCAGGGAGCAGACACCAATAAGGTGTAAGTCAGAGCAGGAGAGATTGCTTATGCAGTGCTTTGTCTGTCTCTGTCTATTGAGCCATCCATCTTATTTCTAAGATCAATTTTTTGATTACAGGATTATATGGAGATTGAAATTAGTTATGAGGGAGATACCAAGATTTAACTGGTCACCAGGCAGTCACAAGACATACTTACGCACACAGAGCCACTAAATACTTGCCAATTACCATTAAGATGCTCATCATTGGGATGCAGGAGGTAAACCAGAGAACCTGAAAATTGGAAAAAAAATTTCTAATGACTGCACTAATGATTCTACTACTGTGCTCTGCCTTTTGTATGTTACATTTAGTATTTACTTTTCTAAAGGCATATAGACATTTTGCTGTCAAGTAGCTAATTAATTAAAGCCAGGGTCAGCCTAAATAATTCTTAAAAATATTTGAGAATAATTAATACATTGTTAGGTAATCATAATGTTCCTTTTTGGGACTAATTACCATTTAAATCATCATAAGGCTTATTTTCATACTAATATATCATATTTATACAAAAAATACAAAGAATAAAGACAAACTGTGCCCCTTATAATGTTGGAGACAAAGACACATTTTTCCTTGATTTACCACTCTGATACACAGTTTAAAATTACAAATCAAACAATTTAGATGTAATTAAAGTACACATTGCAGACTTTCATTCAAGAGTATTTGCATACATTTCGGTCACACACACAATGACAACACTTTTTCCTTATGATCCCCAAATTTTGGGCCACCATAACGTTTTGGACAATTGATGTCACAGGTGTTTGTGATTACTCAGGTGTGTTTCATTGCTTCACCAGTGCAGGCATAAGATACCTAGGCTTACTTCTGCCCTTTGGAGCATGAACACGAGGACATTAGCAATAAAACCATTAGAGACATTGGTAAAACCTTAGGATTACCTAAATCAGGTGTCTGGAATATTATTAACTGGTGAGCTCAGTAACTGTAAAGGGATTGGCAGGGGAAGGAAGTCCATCACTGTTGATGACAGGAGAATCCTCACTATGGCAATGAAAAAGCTCCAAACGCCTGTCTGATCAATCTGAAACAGCCTTCAGGGGGGAGATGTGTATGTATCAGAGATTACTATCATGAACAGAAATACAGAGGCCAGGCTGTAAGATGCAAACCACTAGTTAGCTACAAAAACAGTTTGGCCAAATTACAGCTTGTGAAAAAGTACTTAAAAGAGCCTTCAGAATTCTGGAAAAAGGTCTTGTAGACAGACAGGACAAATATGAACCTGTATCAGAGTGATGCCAAGAGCAAAGTGTGAAGATGAACAGGAACTTTCCAAAATCCAAAGCATACCACCTCATCTGTTAAACATGGTGATGGAGATGTTATGTCTTGAGCATGTATGGCTACCACAGGTACTGGCACACTTATTTTCATAGATGATGAAACTGCTGACAGCAGTTGCACAATTAATTCTGAGTGTGCACAGAAACATCTTGTAGCAGTGCTACATGATTAATGTATTTTGTGCTGAGTCTCATCTTTTGTAGCATTGTCCTGTCTACATGGTCTGTGTGTATGTAAATATGCTCCCCTGGAAACTAAAGGGGAAGGATAGCACTGTGGAACTGTTGTCCCTCACGATAATTGGTCCTGTCAGTTCCATCATCTACTTCCGATCATTCACTATTTAAACGAAAAGACAGAAAGAAAAAAGAGAGAGAAGCCCATTCTACTAGACCTCCAATTCACTACAGAGCCAGGAGAAAGCAGTGATCCAAATCATTCTCCCATTTGTCTACCTGCCACTTTCAACACCTAACAATAAAATCTTTGCACCACAAAACCCTTGGGCTCTGGGTTATGCCACATACTAAGGATAAGCACGGTGAGACTGTTTCCTGTTGTTAAGGGAGGGGAGCAAGCCATAATTTTCATCCATGTAATTTCCGTAGGACAATTTTCCTAGCTGAACCAGGTTCACAAACATTATCCATTTTCCGTTAAATCTCCTAGACGTTTATGTGCGTTTCGTGCTTTCTGTGTGTCTTATTATGTTCGTGTTCACTGTGGGGTCCAGGGAGGGATTATATTGTATATTAACTTTGTGCTGCATCTTTTCTTTTTATTAGTACTTTCCGCCGGACACTTTTGGGGTTGAATGTTATGTTGGGGTTGGTTTGGATTGTCGGGTCTAACGTCCTCAGCTTGCCAGGCCACAGATCTTGGCGGTGTAGCAGCCGGTTTTGGAGAGTAAGTCGGCCATTACAATCTTAGCTACTCAAGTTCCAGTAAATGCCTCCAAACTCATTAGACAGCACTTCATCTTACAACCAGATTAAGCTCCCAAACAAACTGAGTTTTTCAAAGCTAAAGAATGGAAAATTCTTGAATGACCGACTCATTTCAACATACTGTACCTTCTATATGCTGAAGAGAAAACTAAAGTGGACAAGCCTCCAAAACAAGTAGGAGCTGAAGATGGTTGCATTAGAGGCTGGGCAGAGCATCACCAGAGAAGATATTCAGCCTCTGGTAATGACTATGAATCGCAAACTTTAAGCAGTCTTTGCATGCAAGGGATATGCAACAAAGTACTAAATATGATTGCTTTAATATACTCTTAGTCAAACACTGATTTGGCTTTTTTGTACCTAAACAGTATTATCTTATCATACATACCGGCTCACCACAAATCTGCTCAACCCTGTGACTTTTGCAACCGTCTATAATCTTTCACCCTCCAAATGTCTGCAGGCTCTGATATTATCTGGACAAGAACTGCTAGAGTCTCAGCTAACTACTGTGTTCATCTCTTTTGACTTTTATCTAGGGTTTCCAAGCAGGGCTAGAATTTAAATGTGTATGCTGTAAGATTGTTTAATACAATTAAGAGTAAAATTTAATTTTTCTACCATGATTGATTTATGTTGTCATTGTGGTTATCTTGCTGCAGGTGTGGTTATGAGGTGGCAGTATAAGTGAATAAATTTCCAAGGTGAAGTTCTCACCATTGAACCTGGTGCAACGTTAATGAAGTTTTGCTGTTTTATACATTTTTTAATTTTTTAACACCAGTCATCTTTTGAAGAATCACATTTTTTTTTAGTTTTAAATAAATAAAACATCACCGTCTCATGCAGTTATGGAGAGGGAATTAGAATTATAGGATTCTTCCAGATATACAGGCCATCTTTTAAAGAGACCATATTAAGAAGTACAACAGGAAATAGCTTGGATGTAACATCATCACTTACCCATTTTTCCATTTAGTTCTTAATAAAGAAGACAAAGACCCAGAAAAGAACCAGTGACCTTGTCTTACGTCTGCTATTGGCACTGCCACTTCCAATCCCAACCAACTTAATCTCAGCCGTGACTGCAGATGGCATCAGTTATTACATGATCAATAAGGAAGACATACTAGTGTAGTTGTAATTCACTTTTGCATTTTATTTACCAAAGCCAGATCAAACCCCAACCTTAGAACAACCCTTCTTGACATGTTCTCTTGTCTTCTTTTCCACCAGAGATACTCTGAACAAAATAGGAGCTTTAGAAGGACATTGTTTTTAACAATATTAAGTAACGAGTTTGGATCTGTGATGTAGAGTACTATGCCATCAGCAAAGAGAGATCATCTTTGCCCAGTTCCTTCCATTAAAATACCATTTATCACTGACTGTGTCTAAAGACTGACAGCCAAGGGTTCCAAACCAATTGTAAAAAGAATTGGTGACAGTGGACAGCCTTGTCTGTAACATAAACTAATCAGAATGTATACTGTTCACAGTAACAGAGGCTTTTTTCTCTAGAATATAGTAGCGTGATTCAAGTACATCTATTAGGTCCAAACTCAAATGTGCATAATATATTAAAGAGATATTTAAATTCCATTCTATCAAAAACTTTATCTGCATTCAGAAATACCAAGACCTCTATTAACTCATATGCTATAGGGTGATATACAAGATAAAACAACTGTGGAAGGTTAGATAATAAATGTCTACCTTTAAAAAATCTAGTTTGATCTTGTGATTTCATGTAAGGAAGTGCTTTCTTTATTCTGTTCTTTTAGTTTTAACATCACTATTTAGCAAAGAGTCTAATCTGTACATTGCACACTCAAGAAGGACTATTCTTTTGTGCAAAGGCAATGACTGATGTCTGGCATAGAGTGTTTTTGCTAAAATCTTAAAATTTCACTACTATAGATCACCAATGAAAATGATTTATGTCATCTTGGACTTTGTCGGACCTCAGTGGTTTGTCCACCTCTTCTACAAGTAAGATATTGACATCAGCACTACTATTTTATCTAGGAATTTATTTGCATAAGTTTCTCCTCCAAAACATTCTGACAGGTAGAGAAACGTATGATATTCCTTAACTGTATTGGTTATTGCTTTGTATTTAGTAACTTTAGTTCAAACTGCACAACATTGTGAAACTTTTTCCTGTTTGCTATGAAGGAATCTTAGTAGCCTTTCTTCATGTTCAAAATAAAAATAATGTAAATTAGTGGATCTGTTAGTCTCAAGGCCAAGATATTAAAATCTGCTTTGAGGTACAATTTTTTTTGTGCAGCACATTTTTATCCTTAGTCAATTTTAGAAATCTCAGTATTTTGGATGTCCTATTTGCAGTTAAGTTTTATTTTCCAATCCTGGGCAAATTTACAATTCCATCAATTCAAGAGTCTCCAGATATGAACCTGGTTCACATTCTTCTCACTGACAGGCTGTCATGTCATAAGTGTAGACACCACTTCTTCAATGTTTCCAAAATTCTGCAGCTACTGGAAAGGTTTAGGCATTCAGTATGACACCTTAGTCTAAATATCTGTGTCTTAAAATATGACGATATGACATGCTGTGAGAAAACTATATGCCTCTATACCTTTCCATTTGCAAGAAAACCATCAATCTAATCTACCTTTCTAAGTATTAATCAGAATTTACAGGTAGGTGGAGTGTTGCATTAGCATGCAAACTTACAAGAGATAAAATAAAACCTTTTAAAAGCTTTATAAAAGTAACATTCCATTAAAATTAAGCAAACACTTGTCTTTCAAGTTTGTTGATGCGTTTTAGCACAAATGCACTTGGGAGACAACTTCAAGACTCACTTAAATGTAATTACACTCCTAACAGGGGTTAGTGTTGTTGTCTAATGCCTTTTCTCTTCTTCCTTCTGAAAAAGCATTGATTGAAAGTCACATCCCTAACGACATCACCTCCAGTCCCCAGTGATCTGAGACCACCTCTTCTTGGTCTGCTGAGTGAAAACTGGCTCTGTCACTATCTTGGAGTCAGTTGAAGATCGACTCAAGCCTGCTTGTGGTTTATTTGAACTTCCAATTATACAGGGATCACTATGGTGCTCGAACTCTTTACCTGTGTTTCTTCTTGTTATAATGCACAAATGGGAGAGGTCTCCCACACCCTTATTTAAATGGGATGCATGGGACTCTGTAACAGGTCCTTGCATTCCAGATCAGAAGAGTAGACTGATGCCTGCTTCTAGTTAACATTCATCTTTTATTTATATGATCTTTATTGTTTGCACGTTAGGAGAACCCATGATTGTCTTCTACCAGGTTTTGTAGACAAAATAGTACTGTTTTTTCTTTGGAATTATTGATTTTTTTTGTATTATTTATTTTGTTTCCTGCTTTGGATTTGCCTTTGAATTAGTGTATTGTTTCTTGTTCGCTTCAGATTGCTTTTTTAGGCAAATCTTTTTTTGCTCTTTGAGAATTTTCAGTTATTTTTTCTTATTTTTGCTTTTTGTGAATAAACATTATAATCATTTATAAAGATTATTTTTGGGACATATTTAATTGATATGGGGTTTTCATGGTTCCTTTCTCTCAATAGGCATTTTTGTGTATTTTGAACTTTTAAAGCCAGCACCCCAATTTTGGGCCCATGTAGAAAACTATATTAACTTGCAAGATTAGAAAGAAAAATTAAGATAATTAGGAGACGCAATTGTCAAAAAATGGGTCAAAGGTCAAAACAGGGAATAAAATCGTACATTTCACCCAAGCCAAAACACAATCAAAAATTCATAGAATAACAAGAGCAAAGATTCATTAACCAGAAAATTCAAACAAATAATTGTCTAATTGATGTCACAAATGAGCATCTCGAAGAGAATTTTGGGAAGGATTACCATGAAAATGACACATTCATGTAAAATGACAGCACTCATAAGGAAAGCAAAATGGCATTGCAGTAAAGTGCAAATACCTCTTTGTCAAAGTTCAATAAATGTCAAATTCTGAATCTCCATCCATCCTCTTCTGCTTATCCGAGGTCGGGTCGTGGGGGCAGCAGCTTGAGCAGAGAGGCCCAGACTTCCCTCTCCCCGGTCACTTCTTCTAGCTCTTCCGGGGAAATCCCAAGGTGTTCCCAGGCCAGCCGGGAGACATAGTCCCTCCACCCGGTTGGATGTGCCCGGAACGCCTCACCAGGGAGGCGTCCAGGAGACATCCTGATCAGATGCCCGAGCCACCTCATCTGACTCCTCTCGATGCGGAGGAGCAGGGGCTCTACTCTGAGCCCCTCCTGGATGACTGAGCTTCTCACCCTATCTTTAAGGGAAAGCCCAGATACCCTGCAGAGGAAACTCATTTCAGCCGCTTGTATTCACAATCTCTTTCTTTCCGTCACTACCCATAGCTCATGACCATAGGTGAGCGTAGGAATGTAGATCAACTGGCAAATTGAGAGCTTTGCCTTACGGCTCAGCTCCTTTTTCACCACGACAGACCGATGCACAGCCCGTATCACTGAGGACACCGCACCGATCTGCCTGTCGATCTCACGCTCCATTCTTCCCTCACGCGTGAACAAAACCCAGAGATACTTGAACTCCTCCACTTGGGGCAGGATCTCTCCCCCAACCCTGAGAGGGCACTCCACCCTTTTCCGGTTGAGGACCATGGTCTCGGATTTGGAGGTGCTGATTCCCATCCCAGCTGCTTCAAACTCAGCTGCGATCCGATTCAGAGAGAGATTAAGATCACGGCCTGATGAAAAAAACAGAACAACATCATCTGCAAAAAGCAGTGACCCAATCCTGAGCCCACCAGACCGGAACCCCTCAACACCCTGGCTGCACCTAGAAATTCTGTCCATAAAAGTTATGAACAGAATTGGTGACAAAGGGCAGCCCTGGCGGAGTTGAACTCTCACTAGGAATGGGTTCGACTTACTGCCGGCAATGCGGACCAAACTCTGACACTGGTTGTACAGGGACCACACATTTCTTATCAAGGTGTCCGGTATCACATACTCCCGGAGCACCCCTGACAGAATTCCCCAAGAGACACGGTCTAAAGCCTTTTCCAAGTCCACAAAACACATGTAGACTGGTTGGGCAAACTCCCATGCACCCTCCAGGATTCTGCTAAGGGTGTACTGTTCCGCGACCAGGACGAAAACCACACTGTTCCTCCTGAATCCGAGGTTCGGCTATACGACGGAACCTCCTCTCCAGAACCCACGAATAGACTTTTCTAGGGAGGCTGAGGAGTGTGATCCCTCTGTAGTTGGAACACACCCTCCAGTCTTCCTTTTTAAAGAGGGGGACCACCACCCCGTCTGCCAATCCAGAGGCAATGTCCCCGATGTCCATACGATGTTGCAGAGACATGTCAACCAAGACAGCCCTACAACATCCAGAGTTTTGAGGAACTCCAGGCGTATCTCATCCACCCCTGGGGCCCTGCCACCAAGGAGTTTTTTGACCACTTCGATGACCTCAGCCCCAGAGATGGGGGAGCCCACCTCTGAGTCCCCAGGCTCTGCTTCCTCATTGGAAGACATGTTAGTGGGATTGAGGAGGTCTTCGAAGTACTCCCCCCACCGACCCACAACGTCCCGAGTCGAGGTCAGCAGCACACCATCCCCACCATATATGGTGTTGACACTGCACTGCTTCCCCCTCCTGAGACACTGGATGGTGGACCAGAATCTCCTCGAAGCCGTCTGAAAGTCGCTGTCCATGGCCTCCCCAAACTCCTCCCATGCCAGAGTTTTTGCCTCAGCAACCACCGAAGCCGTATTCCGCTTGGCCTTTCGATACTTATTATTTGCCTCCAGAGTCCTACAGGACTCGTTCACCAACGGGTTCAGGGATTTCCGCCACGACAGGCACCGACCACCTTACCGCCACAACTCCGGTCAGCCGCCTCAACAATAGAGGCACGGAACATGGCCCATTCTGACTCAATGTCCCCCACCAACCTCAGGACGTGGTAGAAGTTCTGCCGGAGGTGGGAACTGAAGCTACTTCTGACAGGGAACTCTGCCAGACATTCCCAGCAGACCCTCACAACACGTTTGGGCCTACCAGGCCTAACCGGCATCCTCCCCCACCATTGAAGCCAACTCACCACCAGGTGGTGATCAGTTGACAGCTTCACCCCTCTCTTCACCCGAGTGTCCAAGACATGTTGCCGCAAGTCCGACGACACGACCACAAAGTCGATCATCGTACTGGGGCCTAGGGTGTCCTGGTGCCAAGTGCACATATGTACACCCCTATACTTGAAGATGGTGTTCGTTATGGACAATCCGTTACAGAGCACAGAAGTCCAATAACAAAACACCGCTTGGGTTCAGATCAGGGGGGCCATTCCTACCAATCACGCCCTTCCAGGTCTCACTGTCATTGCCCACGTGAGCATTGAAGTCTCCCAGCAGTACGAACGAGTCTCCAGAAGGTATGCCCTCTAGCAACCCCTCCAGGGACTCCAAAAAGGGTGGATACTCCAAACTGCTGTTCGGCACATACGCCAAACAACAGTCAGTACCCATCCCCCCAACTGAAGGCAGAGGGAGGCTACCCTCTCGTCCACCGGGGTAAACCCCAATGTACAGGCTCCAATAAGTATGCCCACACCTGCTCTGCACCTCTCACTGGTGGCAACTCCAGAGTGGTAGAGAGTCCAGCCCCTCTCAAGGAGATTGGTTCCAGAGTCCAAGCAGTGCGTTGAGGTGAGCCCGACTATATCTAGCCAGAACCTCTGGACCTCACGCACTAGCTCAGGCTATTTCTCCTTCAGAGAGGTGACATTCCACATCCTAGGAGCCAGCTTCTGTAGCCGAGGATCGGACTGCCAATTTCCCCGCCTTCCGCCACCACCCAACTCACACTGCACCCGACCTCCTTGGCCCCTCCCATAGGTGGTGAGCCCATGAGATGGGGAACCCACGTTGCCTCTTCGGGCTGTGCCCGGCCAAGCACTTTGGGTGCAGGCCCGGCCACCAGGCGCTGGCTCCAGAGGGGGGCCTCGGTGACCCGCGCCCGGGCGGTAAACACCGTCCAAATTTTTTATTCATCATAGAAGGTCTATTGAACCGCTCTTTGTCTCATCCCTCACCTAGGATCAGTTTGCCTTGGGTGGCCCTACCAGGGGCATAAAGGCCCAGACAACAGAGCTCCTAGGATCATTGGACACGCAAACCCCTCCACCATGATAAGGTGGTGGTTCGAGGAGGGGTAATTCTGAATCTTTAAATTCTAAAATGACAGAAACAATGCATAACTTAACAGGATTCCAGCAGGAATTTGCACAATACATGTTTAAGGTTTACAAATCATAACAGCTACAGCCTGAAGGTAACAGCTGAGGACTGAGTCTGCAGGAAGCCTTTTCTGGAGCAGGTCCTGGCCTGCTTTGTGGAGCATTTTGGAGGCCACACACCCTCTTATCACCATGTCTGGAACTCCAGTATACACAAACCTGCTTGGTTAGTGGAGGAGGTCTGTGGCTGCTAAATGGTATGGGTTTTGTGTCTTTCCAGGGAAATTTGGAGATTTGATT
Source organism: Polypterus senegalus (assembly GCF_016835505.1). Taxonomy (NCBI): domain Eukaryota; kingdom Metazoa; phylum Chordata; class Cladistia; order Polypteriformes; family Polypteridae; genus Polypterus; species Polypterus senegalus. The sequence goes on from NC_053154.1 coordinate 172,484,930, forward strand.
ATCTTCTGTTATAATCAGGATTTTACAGAAATATGGTATTTTTTTATTCAGCTATGCAAGTTTCTGTCTTAAAAAACACAAAGCTTTTCTATAATTATTTTTGGACACTGTAACTTTGACAATATTTCTCACTTTGGTATAATAATAATTTATTTGTTATATGGCACATTTATTATGGAAGAAGGCTAAGTTTTTGTACAAAGTGCTTTACAAACATAGGAAACTGGTAGTGACATAACAAGATAATTTAAAAGGTAAATAGATAAATACAAAGTACAAGGAATAAAAATAAATTAAGAATAGCATTGCACTGTATTTGTTAGCACAGCTCCTAAAGGCAGTTCCCATACTAATTATTGTCTGCAGTTGACAGATAATGCCTGAATGGTGACTGCATATTCTTATTACATCAATTTCGATTTTTCTGTCTACTCTAAATTTTCCTGCAAAACACATGCAGGTTAGAATGATTGTTGACTCTAAACCGATAAAGAATGATTGACTACGCTAGACCATCTAAGGCTGCTTTCTACATTGCTGCCAAGGCAGGCTTAAGCTTTCATGATATTAAAATGGATTAAGGGGATCACAAAATATTTGGTTGAATGAAAATTTAAATAAAACAATTAGGCATGTAAATCTGTACAACAGAAGTCAAATCTAAACTTTCATTGAAAGCAAATAACAGTGGATAAACTTCGTGAAGAAAACAATACTCCAGTGTATTCATGATCTTTTGTAATCTATATAACATTAAGTCTGTGATCCAGACTAACTGGACACCTTCCAGCCATTCCTAAATATTCTACACTATACTGCTGTAAATGCTTACTTGAGTGTGTTTGTCACTCCATTTAATGGACTCTGCCAACCAGTCTGTATGATTATTAATGACCATAGCAGTAGCTGTTTTCAAAAAGCATGCTATGATAAAGTTAAATTACAGAATAAACTGTGTGTTTGCTAAGGAACAAGAAACATTTCATTTGGCACATATAGAAATACGGCACCAAGCAGAATGAAAATAATCAGTTAGCAACTATTATTACTTAAATATAGTTATTCCCTAGCACTGAACATTTTTGATTAACTCAAAAATAAAGCCTTTGAAGTATCTGCATAGGTTTTCTAAGGGTACTCTGGTTTTCCTCCCACACTGTAAATAACTGTGTGTAACTTTAAATGTTAACTTTAAGTTGGCATGGAATGAATAGGTGTGGGGGTGTGAATGAATGTGTCCTTTGATGAATAAGAGCCCCCTGAATGGTTGGTTCATGCCTTGTGCCTGTTGATTCTGAGACCCTCAAAACATGACCTGACCATGAACATGACCCTGAATTTAATTAAGACAGCTGGAAAACTAAAGAATCATAAAAACAGCCTCTGTAAGCTAAACGTTCAATTGTTTGTATGTTATATGATAGTGAGCATGAGCCGATTATGAAAAATAAGGGTAATTGATTTTTTTTTGTATTTTACTGATTTTATTAAAATCATCATTCCATACAAGCAAGTCAAGTTTAACAAAACTAGGTTTGAAACACATCAACCCCCAACCACGAAAAAGAAAGCTAGGCCAGCAGAGTAAACCTTTAAACTAGTAAAAATAAGTACAGTAAATAGATAGGGAATTCTGAATTTAGTGAAAAACTTCCTGAACGGAAAGCAAATGTGACACAATACCAATAATCATGCCTCATAGTGCCTACTTATTTTTTCTAAAGAAGCTGTTTAAAAACACACCCACAATCTTCAAGAAAGACATGACAGACCTAGCATGTAGATCAGCTCCAAATAAACTATATAGTTTTACATTCAAACCATATCAGTGTAAAGTTTATGTGTGCTATACAACATCTCCTATAGTGTTGCTGATATACCAATACATTCACAGGAACTCTGAAAAAATACACTGCACAATCTGAATTCCATTCCCATAGGAAATAAAAAATAAAACAGAGATCTCCTGGATATCGTTTCTGTTTTCTCCTAAACAACAATGAGGTAAGAAACAAAATGTAGACATTTTCTTTTGTCTCCTCAGATTTTTATCCTGAATACTTTACCCCAGTAGTCTCACAAGTATCTCCTCTTGAGATTCAACAGAGATCTTAGCAAAGTCACAAAATGGGCTCAGATTTTCCAAGTAGCATCTTCATATTTTTTTTTTTTTTTTGCAATTTCTATGTATTTGCATTGTGTGCTCAGTAATATATGGTGAAATGTATGGACAGTTATTTGTGGTAATAAACACTTTACTAAGATTATAAAGCTGTAATCCTTGTGTCTGAATAATATTATTATTTGCTCTAATTTAAATTGCTGTTCACCAACTAGGTCATACTCATTCTGGGAAAAAGGCAGGTGTTGTGGTATAGTGGTTAAGACTTTGAACTTCAAACCCTGAGGTTTTGGATTCAGATTTCACTACTGACACAACTATGTGACCATGAGCAAGTCACTTTGTTTGCCTGTGGTCCAATTAAAAAAATAAAAGAAATGTTATCAATCATATCTCAACTGTTGTAAGACACCTTAGGTAAATGTATCTGTCCAATAAAAGTAGTCCAGTACCTATTCACAGAGCCCTCAGCTATGTACACTATAATAGAAGTAGCATGTGTCATTATCATCATCATCATCATCGGCATTCCTTGGTCAAAGGATTTCTTCCTCTACTTTGGTCCCATTGATGACTTTTCTGGTGTGAGGTCAAGCTGATTCTGAAGGCAATACGCTGGCTACAAACTCAACAGGTGGATGGATATGGATCTATGTCAGTGGCAAGGTTAGCGGTTCTACAGTTACATTTCTTTTCTCCTCATTGATTGGCCATCAAGAGACCCTGAAGGCAAGACATCCACGATGGACATGTTTACATCATTCTAATCTATCTATTCTCCAGTTCCCGAGTGGAATGCCGAATTTGCTGATGACGTTCGTCATTTGATCTTTGAATCCCCATTTTGGAATGCCAATGCATGTGTTCTCTTGCAAGTTCTCCATAGAGCTTCAGGATACGGGTGTGAGACAGTCGAGTGATATGGCCAAGCCAGCACAGTTGATCAGAGCAGATCTGAGATTCTATGCTGACACAGTTGACTCTCTCCTGGACTGTGTTGTTGATTATTCGATCCTGCCATCAAATACCAAGGATCGTTCGAAGTTTCTGTTGTTAGAGGCACTCAAGCAGTCTGATGTCTTTCCAAGTCTCACAACTGTATAAGAGTGTGCTCACAATCACTGCATTGTAGACCGCCACCTTGGTTGTCTTGGTGAGTCCATGGATCAAGAACATTCTGTGATGCAGATTACTGAACACAGCATTAGCTGCATGAAGCCTGTTCGTGACATCATCCGCGCATGTGTCTTCTGAGTTGTGGACATTTCCCAGGTAGTAGAATTGTCTCAGTGCTTTGATCTCTCAACTTCCACTTTGGGCGTCACCTGGGGTGGCCTCTGGTGAGACATCTGAGGTGTCTCCTGATGTGGCTTCTCCTCCTACGTCAGAAGCATAGTTGTCATCTGTTTGTGGTCCATGAGGTGCCCTTGGGACACTGGTGCAGTGATTAAACTGATACCAAGTTGTGAATCCCTTTACTTGGACTGCTGTGGCTGTAGATTGTGTCACCTCAAATGGGCCTTCTCGTCTGGCTGGGTCCCACCTTCTTCGGAAAACCCTCAGGTAAACCTGGTCCCCGGGCCTGATGGTGTGTTCGGGTTCTTCTGGAGCAGGCTGTCTTTTCTTTTCCTGTGAATATATAGCTTTATGGATAGTAGTTAGCTGCCTTACATAGTGCTGCCTTTCAAGCTCTAGCTACTCTAATGGGGGAAGCTTATGGGGTTCCCTTCAAACAGGTGTAGGTATTGGCCTGCCAGTAAGCATATCATGCAGTGTTAGATGTGTCACTCTGTTAGTCAGCGAATGATACAACATTAAAGGAATTGACAAAGCATTTACAAAATTAAGTATCTGTGGAGATCTTAGTGCAGATCTTAGTATTTGTGCAGATCTTAGTTAATTTATTCTTTAGGATCCCAATTGCTCTTTCCATCATTCCCTATGATTGGGGGTGGTACACACATCCAAGTCTCTGTTTTATTCTCAGTGCTTGCAGTACCTTTTTTATTGTCTTTTCAATAAAGGCTGACCCATTATCTGAGTTGATCATTGACAGGATGACAAACCACTGTATGACTTCCCTTGTCAAAAACAGGATCCCTGTTTTGGCACTTTGATTTAGTGAGTGGATTGCTTCTATCCATCTGCTGAATCAGTCTATTATCAATAGCAGGTATCTTTTTCCAGAAATTGTAACATTCATGTCTGCATAGTCCATCAAAAGTTGTTTAAATGGACCTTCAGGTACTGGAATGTGCCCTATGGGGTCAGTGATTCCTTTTCTGACACTGTTTTTTTTTATCTCAAAGTCTGACAATTATTTGTCCACTGCTGCTTGTAAACCAAAAACCCATAACTTTTCATCTTATTCAGCACTTCCCCCCTTGCGCAATGGTCAGAACCATGTGCATCCCTGATCAGCATTTGTAAGAGTGAGGTAGGGGCCACAAGCAAACCATCTGGGGTACGCCATAGTCTTTGAGCTGATCTATGTGCTCCTCAGTGGTCCCAAAGCATTTTCTCTGCCACTCTGGCTCTGTCTTGCATATCAATTATGCCATTTTCTGTTATTTGTCTCAATAATGACCAGTGGTGCTAGCACGACCACTGCAGAGTTGACAGCCTAACCAGCCATAGAATCTGCATGGTCATTACCTTTTGTCACATAGTCGTTCCCTTTATTCTGGGCTTGGCATTTAACAATAGCAAGTTTTTTTCGGCATTAACATTGCTGCTATTAATTGCATAATCTGATCACAGTGTTAGATGGGTGAACCTTCAATCTTTTTAAACCCACTTTGTTTCCATATAGCTCCAAAGAAATGACAGACTCCATATGCATAAGCTGAGTCTGTGAAGACAGTGACACTTTTCTATTCCCCCAACCTACATGCTTTGGTGAGGGCTTTGAGCTCAGCTGATCGCATTTTTGAGAAACCAGTGTTCTGAATTGTCTTCCTACATACTCCTTCTTCTACTTCTTCCTCTGGATGCTACCGTTAGGGGTTGCCACAGCGGATCATCTTCTTCCATACCTTTCTGTCCTCTGCATCTTGTTCTGTTACACCCATCACCTACATGTTCTCTCTAACCACATCCATAAACCTTCTCTAAGGCCTTCCTCTTTTATTCTTGTCTGACAGCTCTATCCTTAGCACCCTTCTCCCAATATACTCAATATAGCTAAAGAAAAGTCATATGACCTCTGCACCTGTCCAAATCAATGCAATCTCACCTCTCTGACTTTGTCTCCCAACCGTCCTACTTGAGCTGACCCTCTAATGTACTCACTTCTAATCCTATCCATCCTTGTCACACCCAATGCAAATCTTAACATCTTTAACTCTGCTACATCCAACTCTGTCTCCTGCTTTCTGGTCAATGCCACCATCTTAACCCATATAACATAGCTGGTCTCACTACCGTCCTGTAGACCTTCCCTTTCACTCTTGGTGATATCTGTCACAAATCACTCCTGACACTCTTCTCCACCCATTCCACCCTGCCTGCAATCTCTTTTCCACCTCTCTTCCAAAATCCCCATTACTCTGTACTGTTGATCCTAAGCATTTAAACTCAACCACCTTCGCCAACTTGCAACCTCACCATTCCACTGACCTCGCTCTCGTTTACACATGTGTATTCTGTCTTGTTCCTACTGACCTTAATTCCTCTCCTCTCTAGAGCATATCTCCACCACTCCAGGGTCTCCTCAACCTGCTCACTACTATCACTACAGATCACAATGTCATCAGCAAACATCATAGTCCACGGGGACTCCTGTCTAATCTCGTCTGTCAACCTGTCCATCACCATTGCAAACAAGAAAGGGCTCAGAGCTGATCCCTGATGTAATCCCACCTGCACCTTGAATGCATTCATCACTGCTACTGCAGACCTCACCACGGTCACACTTCCCTCGTACATATCCTGTACAACTCTTACATACTTATCTGCCACTCCCGACTTCCTCATATAATACCACAACTCCTCTCGAGGCACCCTGTCATTTGCTTTCTCCAGGTCCACAAAGATGCAATGCAACTCCTTCAGACCTTGTCTATACTTTTCCATCAACACCCTAAGAGCAAACATCGCATCTGTGGTGCTCTTTCTTGGCATGAAATCATACTGCTGCTCACTAATCATCACTTCTTAACCTAGATTCCACTACTCTTTCCCATAACTTCATGCTGTGGCTCATCAATTTTATACCCCTGTAGTTACTACAGACCTGCACATCCCCTTTATTATTAAATATTGTTACTAGTACACTCCTCCACTCCTCAGGTATCCTCTCACTTTCCAAGATTTCATTAAACAATCTGGTTAAAAACTCCACTGCCATCTCTCCTAAACACCTCCATTCTTCCACAGGTATGTTATCTGGACCAAAGCCTTTTCCTTCTTCTTCTTCATAGCTGTCCTTACTTCCTCCTTGCTAATCCATTGCACTTCCTGATTCACTATCTCCACATCATCCAACTTCTTTTCTTTCTCATTCTCTTCATTCATCAGCCTCTCAAAGAACTCTTTCCATCTGCTCAACACACTCTCCTCTCTTGTGAGTACGTTTCCATCTTTATCCTTTATTACCCAAACCTGCTGCACATCCTACCCAGCTTGGTCCCTCTGTCTATCCAATCGGTACAGGTCCTTTTCTCCCTCCTTAGTGTTCAACCTCTCATACATCTCATCATATGACTTTTCTTTAGCCTTCGCCACCTCTCTCTTCACCTTGCACCTTATCTCCTTGTACTCTTGTCTACTTTCTGCATCTCTCTGACTATCCCACTTCTTCTTTGCCATCCTCTTCCTCTTTATATACTCCTGTACTTCCCCATTCCAACATCAGCTTTCCTTTTCTTCTTTCCTCTGTCCAGATGTCACGCCAAGCACCCTTCTTGCTGTCACCCTTACTGCATCTGCTGTAGTTTCCCAACTGTCTGGTAATTCTTCACTACCACTCTGTGCCTTTCTCTCCTTCTCCCTAAAATCAACCTTGCAGTCTTCCTTTTTCAACTTCCACCATTTGGTCCTTGGCTCTACCTTCACTCTCTTCATCTTCTTGATCTCCAATGTCATCCTACAGACCACCACTTTAGCTGTTTAAATACACTTTCCCCTGCCACTACTTTGCAGTCTTCAATCTCTTTCAGAATGACTCTTCTGCATTGGATGTAATTTACCTGTGTGCATCTTCCTCTACTCTTGTACATAACCCTATGTTCCTTCCTCTTCTTAAAAAACGTATTCATCACAGCCAAGTCCATTCTTTTGGCAAAATCCACTATCTTCTGACCTTCTCCATTCCTCTCCTTGACATCATACCTACACATCATCTCCTTGTCTCCTCTGTTCCCTTCACCAACATGTCCTTTGAAATCTGGTCCAATCACCACTTTCTGTCCCTTGGGCACACTATTCATCACTTCATCCAACTCACTCCAAAAATCTTCTTTCTTATCCATTGCATGCCCAAGTTGCGGGGCATATGCACTAACAACATTCATCATTACACTTCCAATTTCCAGCTTCATAATCATTACTCTGTCTGACACTCTTTTCACCTCCAAAACACTCTTGATATACTGTTCCTTCAGAATAACCCCTACTCTATTTCTCCTCCTATACAAAACATGATACAACAATTTGAATCCAACTTCAATCCAACTGGCCTTTCTCCCCTTTAGTTTAGTCTCTTGCACACACAATATATCAAACTTCTCTCCATCATATCTGCTAACTCTCTCCCCTTACCAGTCATACTGCCAACATTCAAAGTTTAAAGTTCCTCCAACATACTCCACAACCCCAAATCCTGCATGAAGACCTAAATGGTCCTTAAAACAAAAACCATTAACAAAAAACACATAGTCGGGATTATGAAGCGGACCAGAATCCAAATCAGATCATAGTTTTGTGAAACTTAGTGAGTCTGCAACGCAATCATGCAGCTCTTCTTCTACTGGAACAAACTCAGCAATGTTCAGTGTGTCACACCTCTGAATGGTAACATCTGGATATGTCAGCAACAAAGATGCAGCAATCAGTCTGGCAGGTGTCATTACAAACCTTCCTTGATTCATAAGTTCAACTATCTTGTGGGGTGCCAGTATAGTCACTGGGTAGCCCATTGTAATAGCAGATACTTTCTAATACACAAACGGAACTGCCACCAATCCTTGAAAGCAGGGTGGGTAACCCTGAGCCATAGTGTCCAGTTTGGTGCTATAATAGGCAATAGGTTGTCATCTCCTTCCAGTACAGGTGTCCTGCACCAGGACAGCAGTTGCAAATCCTGAGCATGGATTTCCCACATAAGGCAGGAATGGTTTGTCATAAATTGTTAAGGCAAGTGCTGGTCGCAGACTGAAGTTCTTGCTTAATAGCATTAAAAGCAGCATTTGCATCTTTTGTCCAGTCTCTTTGATTTCTCAGGTTCTGCAGTCCTGTGGATTTCATAAGATCCCTCAGAGGGGCAGTCTTTAACATGTAGTCAGGAATCCACTCAGAAGTGAATTCAGTCATACCTATAAAGGACATCATTTATCCTACAGTGATTGTTTTAGGAGCCTTGCTGACTCCTAAATGTGAGGGGGTGATGGCTCACCGGCCTCGAAAAATGATTTGACCCAAATACTCCACATTTGGTTGACCGTATTGCAATTTAGTTTTTGAGACTTTATGTCCTCCCCGTGCTAACTTCTGCATCAACTTTATTGAATCCTCATGGAATTGTTCTTGGGTGACAGAACAAAGCAGAATATTGTCAACGTACTTAATCACCACAGTTCCCAGCATTAAGTCTTCTAAATCTGTCCTCAAAGCCTGATTAAACACATCAGGTGAGTACTTGAACCCTTTGTGGCATTCTGGTGTAGGTGTACTGCTTCCCTTTATATGTTAAAGCAAACAGAGGCTGACAAGCTTCTGCCAGTGGAATATTGAAAAAGGCTGAACACAAATCAATGACATTGAAATATTCTGCTTCTTCAGGCATGTTAGTCAAGAGTGTATGTGGATTGAAGACCTCAGCGGGCCATTCCTCAATTATGTAATTTACTGCCCTTAAGTCATGCACTAGCCTCCACTTCAATTTATCTGCTTTTAGGACGGTAAGAGAGGGGTGTTACAAACACTCCTTGTCTCTTTTAACACACCTGCTGCCAGTAATCCAGCAATTGTGCCCTGAATGCCCTCCTCTGCTTCTGGCTTGAGTGGATACTGCAGTCTCTATGGTGGGTGGTGTCCAGGTTTAAATTTCACCTCCACCGGATATGCTGTCTTAACTAATCCTACGTCAGTGTCATGGGCTAACCACAGCTCAGCTGGAACTGCATGTTCCATTTCTTGCATTAGTGCAGCTTCTGTGGTGTCAAGTTTCATTGCCTCTCTGCAGGCAGTCAGCACCCCTACTTTAGGAATCCCTTTTACACAAGCCACGTGCAAGATTTTTAAATAGTTGTTGTCTGCGGAACGTTGGCGCGATGGATTAGCTGTCTCCTCCCATTCCACCTTTTCTGCTCTTTTTACCATGGCACCCAAATCTGTACTTTCAAAACCTGCTGCTACAAGTAACATCACATGTGAAACAGAGTCAGGAACCTGAAACCATTTGTGAACAGATTGTGTTCTGTTCGCATAGCTGCCCTCTGCTTGCCAATTATAATGTAACAGGAGTAAAGTGAGACCGGCTTGAAGCCGGTCTCAGAGAGCCATTCTTTCTCGAGTTCCTCACCATTTTTAGTATCATAAATCATAGTGCAGTGATACTCTAGCCTGGGTTTTCTGACTTGTGGCAGTTAAGATGACACAAATTGTCCCCACTTTTCCCATAGCAGGGTGATTGAATGAGTGAATCAGTCTGAGGGCATATTTCCTAGTAAATAGACAGTAGCTACAGGCATTTGAACTTTCATCTGGGTTGAAATGCAATCCAAGTACACTCCAGCCGGGGTATATGAAATTGTACAATTCATTTTACACAGTGCATCCCTTCCCAAAAGATTTATTGGCGATTGGTCTGAGACTAGTATTGGAATGTTTGCTACTTTACCCTGTAAACAAAGCTGTACTGGAGCTGTTAGCCGAATAAAGTGAGCTTGTCCCGAGAATCCTACCGTCTTAACATATTTTCCAGATATGGGAAGGTGTGTAGCATCTTTCTTTTGAACACAGGTGTATGTGGCTCTTGCGTCTATCATTACTGAAATGTGTTTCCCTTCTATTTCTACATTAGTGATTGGTTCACCGTCAGCACCCCCATATAGCATTGGGTACTGCCCTTCCCAAGTTGGATCCCCTGGGCCTTCCTAAAAGTCTTGAACGAACCCCATCCAAGGATTGGTGGATACTGACACAGCCTGCTGCTGACCCCAATTTGACTGGCTCTGAGCTTGGGGTCCATTATAGGTCATCTGGCTGTGTGGCTGGGGAGCATTGTAATTTGGCTGGTTTTGAGGCAGGGGCACATTAAACTGGAAATTCGGATTAGGTGCCACCCTGTAGCCATAGTCTAGCTCAGCAGATTCTTTTGATATGACCTGGTTGGCTGCATCCCCAGCACATTCCAGGGGGTCCTACTGGTGCCCTAAAATTTCCACCCCTGGGAACTCTCTATCGTCCTTTTCCACCACCTTGCTCCTGGAATGGAGGGAGACACATATACAGAGGGGCTGGCATTAAAGGGGGTTGTCCTGCCTGCAGCTGGACATAGGCAGGCTGCTGGGAAACCTGTACAGGAGTTAGTAATACTACAAGTTGTCCTGCTTGTGGCTGGACAGGGGCAGTCTGCTGAGATTCCATTGGCACCATTACCTTACCTTCCACGTGGTGTGGATCACTGCCTGGACCTTCTTTTTATTTTTCTGTGTCAGTTCCCTCAACTGAATCTCAGCTAGCTTTCTCAACACCTCCCTTTCTTGCTCGCTCAGCCTTTTTTCCTCCGCACGATGCTTTTCCACCGCATAAGACACATGATCACAGAACTCTTTATATGGCTTCGCTTCCAGGCCTGTTGTGTCCTCCAGCCTATCTCTCACTAGCCTAGGCAAGGCCTTGATCACTGGCCTTTGGAACAGTACAGTCATTAGCAGATCCTTCTCCGTCTCCAACCTCCACTTTCTCAATTGTCTATCCACACCAACAGGTTCCCCCTTCAACATTTTTGTGACGCTATATCCTCACCGTCATGCTAATACACTATAATACAGATAGATATTGCGGCAAGACTCTCAATTAAGTGTTGGGTATGAACCGCAATGAGCAATATACCAGCGAGTTTATAACGGAAAGAAAAAAATGAAATTTTATTTTTTTAAACAGGTTTTTGGACTTCCTCTGGTCATTTGTTTAATTTTTTTTTCAGATTTTCCACTGTTGGTTTCGGGTGCAAGCCTCATGCATAAAATACCACTTTTACCAACTGGTGTTTTAAAGGTGGCACAGAAGCTAAACACAGTCACGGATGCCTGAGAAGGTCCAAAGAGAGCTATAGGAGGAGTCCAAGTTGTATTAGTAGTGTACGTGTACCGTATTGTTTACGTTTGTATCTTAGTAACCTTGAGGTTAGGTATAAATTTTTTTGTTGTTTTGTTGTTTATTGTTTTATTATGTATATTTTAATGTCGGATATTTTGATATAAACTTGAAGTGTACGATTTCTCTGGCAGGTCTTAAATGGTATCTCCCTATGTTTAGGCAAGCCAACCCTGGTAATGGAAAAGGCTTTATAAGTACAGTTGTGGCCGCAAGAGGAGGAACGATAGTTTGCAGAGAATTAAGAAGGGTTAGGTAGTGCGAGGCATGCTAGACTAAGAGGTACCTGGTGGCTGAGCTGTTGGTTGATGTAAAGGAGTGTGTTAGGCTCCTGAGGACTAAAAACGACTCCTAAGATTTTTTTTAGAGGAGTTGTACTTTTGACCTGGGCTGAAACAGAGTCCAGTTTTGTTTTATTTTAAGGCTTCTGATGCCCTTACATGGACTGGAATTGACTGTATATAAACTGCTCAAAAAAATTAAAGGAACACTTTGAAAACACATCAGATCTCAATGGGAAAAAGAAATCCTCCTTGATATCTATACTGATATAGACTGGGTAATGTGTTAGGAACGAAAAGATGCCACATCGTTTGATGGAAATGAAAATGATCAACCTACAGAGCCCTGAATTCAAAGACGCCCCAAAAATCAGAGTGAAAAAATTATGTGGCAGGCTAGTCCATTTTGCCAAAATTTAATTGCAGCAACTCAAAATTGAACGCAGCACTTTGTATGGCCCCTGTGTTCTTGTATACATGCCTGACAACATCGGTGCATGCTTCTAATGAGATGACAGATGGTGTTGTGGGGGATCTCCTCCCAGATCTGGACCAGGGCATCACTGAGCTCCTGGACAGTCTGAGGTGCAACCTGGTGGCATTGGATGGATCAAAACATAATGTCCCAGAGGTGTTCTATTGGATTTAGGTCAGGAAAGTGTGGTGGCCAGTCAATGGTATCAATTCCTTCATCCTCCAGGAACTGCCTGCATACTCTCACCACATGAGGCCAGGAATTGTCGTGCACCAGGAGCCACTGTACCAGCATAGGGTCTGACAATGGGTCCAAGGATTTCATCCTGATACCTAATGGCAGCCAAGGTGTCTTTGTCAAGCCTGTAGCGGTCTGTGTGACCCTCCATGGATATGCCTCCCCAGACAATCATTAACCCACCACCAAACTGTTCATGCTGAATGATGTTGCAGGCAGCATAATGTTCTCCATGGCTTCTCCAGACCCTTTCACTTCTGTCACGTGCTCAGGGTGAACCTGCTCTCATCTGTAAAAAGCACAGGGCACCAGTGGTGCATCTGCCAATTCTGGTATTCTATGACGAATGCCAATCGAGCTGCATGCTGCTGGGCAGTGAGCTCAGGGCCCATTAGAGGACATGGGGCCCTTGGGTCACCCTCATGAAGTCTTTCTGGTTGTTTGGTCAGAGACATTCACACCAGTGGCCTGCTGGAGGTCATTTTGTAGGGCTCTGGCAGTGCTCATCCTGTTCCTCCTTGCCCAAAGGAGCAGATACTGGTCCTGCTGATGGGTTATGGACCTTCTATGGCCCTCTCCAGCTCTCCTAGAGTAACTGCTTGTCTCCTAGAATCTCCTCCATGCCCTTGAGACTGTGCAGGGAGACGCAGCAAACCTTCTGGCAATGACACATATTGATGTGCCATCCTGGAGAAGTTGGACTACCTGTGCAACCTCTGTAGGGTCCAGGTATCGCCTCATGCTACCAGTAGTGACACTGACTGTAGCCAAATGCAAAACTAGTGAAGAAACAGTCAGAAAAGATGAGGAGGGAAAAATGTCAGTGGCCTCCACCTGTTAAACCATTCCTGTTTTGGGGGTCATCTCATTGTTGCCCCTCTAGTGCATCTGTTGTTAATTTCATTAACACCACAGCAGCTGAAACTGATTAACAACCCCCTCTGCTACTTAACTGACCAGATTAATATCCCATAAGTTTCATTGACTTTATGCTATACTCTGATTAAAAAGTGTTCCTTTAATTCTTTTGAGCAGTATATATTAGGGTAAGAGCCTCTATGTTTTCCAATTTCTATTTTTTGTCTTTTTTTTTTTTCTTCATAATTAGATTTTGTCTTCTCACAGGATTTTTTATACATTTTTGTGCATCTTTTTTACATCAAGAACTGTTTTTTATCTCTATTCTATCGTGAAATAATAAAGTTACCTTTTGTTTTGAACATCTGCCTCTCTCGTGTCTCTCTTACTACCCCTTCAGTCCTGGTCGGTCCCAAACTACCTGTTCACTTCCAGCACTGTCCTTTTTGCTCTTCCTGACATACAAGCTCCAATTCGTCCCACTCAATGTGTATGTATGGGTGAATGGACCAAAGCCTGCTTTCCATCAACCACACTTCCACTATTTTTACTCTCCTCTGAACAGAAGTTGTAAAAACGTTTAAGTGTATCCTGTTCTTTCTGCTCCACAACTGATATCCTCCATAACAATATTTTTTTCCACAAGCATCTCCGGACTGCGTACAGCACCAAAATAATGGATCTAAACAGCAATCCTCGTTTATATGAGCCCAATGAAAACTTTTGCACTATTTCTCCTACTACAGGGTTAAATGTACTCAGTTTAACTTTTTGGCACATATGTTTCTCTTCTTGTCATCTTGTACTTTTAATATCAATACAGCCCTTTATTTTTATATACAAAAGCTATACACAATTCTTATATATATATATATATATATATATATATATATATATATATATATACGAATCCCATTTACACTGCATCACAGCGTGTGGTTTTTTAATTGACGGCCAGGAGATCGGAGTAATTACATTCATAGCATCCGTAGTCTGAGTCCCGATCTGTGACTGTATGGGTGGTTACCTACCAGGTAACGTATGTGATTGGTCTGCCTTTCGTCTCTGACGCTAACGTCCGAGGTTCGATCCCCGCGATGGGTGCAGTGGATTGTGTATGTCTGATGAGCCCAAATAAGGGTGAAACACGTGTCACGTACTCTTTGCATTTTTTGACAGTAAACTATGTAACATTCTAGATCTGCTTCTCGCAAGTAAGAGGGTGTGGCGGATATTTGCAAACTGGCAGACCAACCACATGCGTTACCTGGTACGTAACCACCCATGCAATCAGATCTGGACTCAGACTACAGATCCTACAGGTGAGGAGCGCAGATGAGATGTTTGTGATAGGATGCCTTCTGGACGCCAGTCTGGGGAGATGTTTCAGCCATGTCCATCCGGGAGGGGACGTCGGGGAAGACCAAAGCTGAGTGGGAATGAGTCGGTGTCCCTTTGGGGGATTTGGAGCAGGTGGCCGGTAAAGAGAATTCCTGGTGTGTTTGTTTAGCCTGCTGCCCCAAGACCCAGACCAAATTCGCTGCAGAAAATCAAAGAGCGGGTGGATAATTTTACCACGGAAAAAGTTATGGAATTTTTCAGTGATGAGATGTAGGTTAAGTAGTGTAGTAACCACTGGCATACGACATGGATTGCTGTGCTCTGATGGCTAACAAACACACACACTGGGCCCAACATAGAGTCGGCAGTTCATCTAACCTGTATGTCTTTGGACATTGGAAGGAAACCGCAGCTCCGGGAGCAAACACATGCGGGCATGGGAAGAACAGGCACATTCCTTGCACTCAAAAAATGAATTTTGGCATATGTAGCTATTATGAAACTATTTTAAGTTAACTCTACCCAAAAATTATGTGTTTTCCATCTCAACGTATTATTTTCTATTTAAAATAACCCAAATGTCTCAGATATCATATAAATCTGTTTAATTTATGTTCAAGCAACACCAACGAACTTCTTTGTTTTAAACAAAGGCATTGGACGCCCAAACACGTTTCTTTTCCACGAGGCGTAGAGTTTTGTAAGTGCTGGTACCTGTTGCAGTCCGCTGTTTAACGTTATTTTTTGTTTAAGTGCATAAATACATTTTCGTAATTTATTTTGTAATCACAAATATTGAGCATTGATGTTCAGGTTTTACTATGTTACTTTTTATTTTTATTAAAAGATGCTTTTATTACAGGTACTGTTTGGTAAAAGGTGTTCGTACTATGAGTGTTTATTTTCCTCTCGGTTTTATTTTCAAAGTACTGTAGTTTCTGTTACGAACTTTCAAGCAGTAATTGCGCGACTCTTCTTTTTGAGGAACTTTGAGTTATTTTCTCAAATAATTCGTCATTTGTCGCGACAGCTTGCTGCTAATTTGCCTAGAGGCACATTTTCTAAGAGTGTTGATGTATTTGAGAATTTTTCTACTTGTCTTTGCTGTTTTCTTCCTTGCAACTATTCGCTAAAGGTTAACAATTCTAATTTCAATTCAAATAGAATTATGCATTTTATTTTTCAGCAATCTGAAATGCATTTAAAATGAAGGCTTTAAGGTTTTTTGAAAATTTCAGCCTTAGAGTAACTAATTTGAATTATTACTAATCCGAATTTTATAATCCTCGTCAGTAAAATTTCTGTACAGCAACTAGTTTTAAGGAAAAAATAAGTTACCTTTGTATGTGTTTTTAAAAGAATGTTTTAGATGCCCTTCAAATATTTTCCTTGTCATCATAAAAGTATACCTCTCATGATGGCTATTAGTAAAATACATTTCTGCATGCATAGTGTTATTTTGATCTAAGGATGGCAAATATGAATGAAATAATAAAGTAAAATACTTTGAATTGATGTCTAATTTGAAAGATAATTGGTCTCTTGTGTTGTGATTTCTTTCCTGTTTTTTTTCAACTTCACAGTAATTTGACTTTATTAAGGGCAATCTCATTGTTGGTAAGTATACTTGTATTTTAAATGGCTGTATGAATAATATTTTTCATTGTTTTTATAAAAGCATTAAGGTTAAAGTACCATTTACTACTAACAAAAACATTGTTTTTGATATTCGTGGTTACTGTAGGAAACAATCAATTATTTGGCAACAGCTTGTCAACTGTAATTACTAAATATTTCTAAATTTAAATGAACATATTTTAGAACTTTACTGTTCATAATACTAACAAATTGCATTTCCCATTGTATCTTTGTTATCATTATGGGATGTGAGTAATAAGCATGTCTTTACAACTGTACAACTTAAGTTTAGAATATATTATTGTTACTTAGACTACATATGGTTTTGTTTTACTAAGAAGTCCTATTGTCATGAGGGGCAGCTGAACTTAAAACCAGTTTAGAAATTTGCTTTAACTTTCCCACTAATCAAGTAGCAGGTTAAGATTGTGTTAAGTTGTATGTATTTTGTTAAACTTCTTTTGAGTGTGATATTCTTCATTGGAGATTGATTGGTTAGTCATATGGGAAAGTAGGTATAAACAAATGTAAGTGTAGATGATTACCTGACTGATATTTTGTCAATGCAAAATTACCTCTTTGTTTTCAGTGATTTAAATGTGGAGGTGCAAGGACTGTGGTGCAACATTATCAAGTAGGTACCACTTGCTAAAACATTACAGACTAAAACATGGGCATAATGGACACAGCTACCGTTATCCAAGTGTATATATACAGATTGTCCATGTACATTCAAAACATGGAAACATGTAATGTGTCACATATACCGCACATGGCGCACAAGAATCGCCTGGAATTGTAGAAATATGTTTGTTCCACTGTGATTTATGTTCTTGTGATGAACTTTCCACAGAGCGAGATTACTTTATTCACATCAGCTCACATCTGAGAAATAATGAAATGATTACTTGCATGTTTCTTGGTTGTAAGTTTCAGACTAACATTTATGGCACTTTTCATTCACACAAAAATAGAAAGCACAACCTACATGATTGTAGAATTCAAGAAGCGATGGCCTGCTCTGTTCCAAGTGAACGTAGTATTTTTTTGATGTACGCTATAACATTTTAAACTGTGTGTATATATGTTATATGAAAAATTTTAACTTTTTTGTACACAGTATGTTATACAGTGGTGTGAAAACTATTTGCCCCTTCCTGATTTCTTATTCTTTTGCATGTTTGTCACACAAAATGTTTCTTATCATCAAACACATTTAACCATTAGTCAAATATAACACAAGTAAACACAAAATGCAGTTTTTAAATGATGGTTTTATTATTTAGGAGAAAAAATCCAAACCTACATGGCCCTGTGTGAAAAAATAATTGCCCCTTGTTAAAAATAACCTAACTGTGGTGTATCACACCTGAGTTCAATTTCCATAGCCACCCCAGGCCTGATTACTGCCACACCTGTTTCAATCAAGAAATCACTTAAATAGGAGCTGCCTGACACAGAGAAGTAGACCAAAAGCACCTCAAAAGCTAGACATCATGCCAAGATCCAAAGAAATTCAGGAACAAATGAGAACAGAAGTAATTGAGATCTATCAGTCTGGTAAAGGTTATAAAGCCATTTCTAAAGCTTTGGGACTCCAGCGAACCACAGTGAGAGCCATTATCCACAAATGGCAAAAACATGGAACAGTGGTGAACCTTCCCAGGAGTGGCTGGCCGACCAAAATTACCCCAAGAGCGCAGAGACGACTCATCCGAGAGGTCACAAAAGACCCCAGGACAACGTCTAAAGAACTGCAGGCCTCACTTGCCTCAATTAAGGTCAGTGTTCACGACTCCACCATAAGAAAGAGACTGGGCAAAAACGGCCTGCATGGCAGATTTCCAAGACGCAAAACCATTGTTAAGCAAAAGAACATTAGGCTTTTCTCAATTTTGCTAAGAAACATCTCAATGATTGCCAAGACGTTTGGGAAAATACCTTGTGGACTGATGAGACAAAATTGAACTTTTGGAAGGCAAATGTCCGCTACATCTGGCGTAAAAGGAACACAGTATTTCAGAAAAGAACATCATACCAACAGTAAAATATGGTGGTGGTAGTGTGATGGTCTGGGGTTGTTTTTCTGCTTCAGGACCTGGAAGGCTTGCTGTGATAGATGGAACCATGAATTCTACTGTCTACCAAAAAATCCTGAAGGAGAATGTCCGCCATCTGTTCGTCAACTCAAGCTGAAGCGATCTTGGGTGCTGCAACAGGACAATGACCCAAAACACACCAGCAAATCCACCTCTGAATGGCTGAAGAAAAACAAAATGAAGACTTTGGAGTGGCCTATTCAAAGTCCTGACCTGAATCCAATTGAGATGCTATGGCATGACCTTAAAAAGGCGGTTCATGCTAGAAAACCCTCAAATAAAGCTGAATTACAACAATTCTGCAAAGATGAGTGGGCCAAAATTCCTCCAGAGCGCTGTAAAGACTCATTGCAAGTTATCGCAAACGCTTGATTGCAGTTATTGCTGCTAAGTGTGGCCCAACCAGTTATTAGGTTCAGGGGCAATTACTTTTTCACACAGGGCCTTGTAGGTTTGGATTTTTTCTCCTAAATAATAAAACCATCATTTAAAACTGCATTTTGTGTTTACTTATATTTAACTAATGGTTAAATGTGTTTGATGATCAGAAACATTTTGTGTGACAAACATGCAAAAGAATAAGAAATCAGGAAGGGGGCAAATAGTTTTTCACACCACTGTACACATACACAAATCTTCAGACTTGCTCACTCCTACTTTTGTTATGACTTGTATCCATTGTTACAAGATCTTATTTTGCAAAGTATTTGAAATTTTGCAAGATTTTAGAAACATTATTAGGATTGCTACATGCTTTGTATTTTCAGATTAATGAAGAGTTTACCAGAATTACCACTGTACTGCTGCAGTCAAAGTTTCTGGCTCAACTTGATCAGTACTCTGATAAGTTCATAAAGGTGTTCAGCAGCAAAGGAGGGATTGCTGGAAGGAAGATCAGGAACATTATGGCAGTAGCAGCAAAGGTGCTGTACATTACTATCCCTTTTGAAACATTTTGTTTGTTCTGTTTTCTTTTCTGGAAGACAAACTCCTGAAAATCATATATGGATTGTGGCCATTTTCTTGCTTAAAGACGTGCAATGAAATGTTACCAAGCATCCCATATTTTTATATTATCGATTAAATTATTATCAGAATCCACATAGTAGAGCCTTAAGTTTTTGGAAGTCAATATAGCTGTAAAGGCCAGTAATCTGCTTGAGTAGTTGTTTTGTAAAGGATTGTTGAATGGTTTTATAATTCTCTTTTATAAGGATTAGATTGTTGAAGGTTTACTGAATAGTAGCTCTTGTATTTAGAGTTGTAAGTTCTCTCAGAAAACATTTTTGCTGTTCATGTGCTGTAATTGCAATTTTTCCTTAGCAGGCGTGTGAATTCTCAACTTTCTATGTAAAGCAAAGAAGAAAGCCAAGAGAATTTGTGATTCAAGGACAAGTGCTTCTTACAGTTCACACATACAGTAAATATTGCGTGTGTGATGAGTTTCTTGGCTATCTGATTTGTTGAATAGCTATGTTTCCTGACAAACTTGGTGTGCATTGTCCTTGTAACTTGAGAATTCCATTGTTTTATCAATATATTCATACACTGTAAGTTACTAGTCAACGGATTTTATTTTCCTATAAAGTGACAACATTGATTTAAGAAGAGAGTGTGTTCTGAAGAGCCTCTGTGTCTATCTTAATGAAGATATTGGAAATGTTGTGAAGGAGTACTTGGTCAGCAATATAACAGTAAAGTCAAGTATAAAATCTGAGAAAAAGCACAAATTGAACATTAAAGTGGAGTATGTATGTTTATAGCCCAACTTATTTGATAATTTGTCTGTCTGCTGTGTTCATTTTTTTTTCCTCTGCTTTTCTTCTGTAGTCAGACATGGTAGGTTTATTAATATACATTTAGAAGATCTTGCATTTATTACAGTAGCTTTAAAAACTTGAGGCTTATTTAATTTTTTGGAGGCTTTTCAGGCATAATTATGCATATACTGACTGTTAAAGGTCAGAGAACAAAGATGACAAACCATTTAGCATCATTTCAGTGGCATCTGCATGACACTGAAGCATATACAGAATTCTTATTTATGTTACAGAGTCCATTTAAATAGGAATGGTTTAAATGAAAACCAGTAGACCTGTTGGTTTCCCATGAGTAAACTTGAAGGTTATTGAAGTAAAGGCTATAATTCATACATCTGATTACTACTAATCTTAATTTTGTTTGTGTTTCTGTGTTCTCAGAATGGCAACCCAAATGATGCTGAGAGGGAGATTGAACAAACAGTCATGGGAATATATGTAATAAGAAGAGAAGGTGAAGGTGCTACTGAGGAGACAGAGGATATAGGTGTTGTACTTGAGGGTGTTGAGGTTCTCAATGAACTGAAGAGTATTGTCTCTGCTTTTATCATGTTGTTTGGCCTGATCTATGCACTCAACCTGAGCTACCCTCATGATTTAAAATTGACATTTGAAGTTATTCAGAAGGTCATAATGAGCATGGATGGAAGCTTTCTCCAAAAGTGCAAGCACTTAAAATTACAATGCTTCAGTGATGATCATACACACAATTAAGATATTTTCTTTTGTATTCTGAATTGTTGTTTTTTTTTTTTTTCTTTTCTCAAATTAGAAATGGTTAAACACAGTTAGAGAGGCAGAAATTTTTATTGTGCAGCCTTTTGCCTCTGACCATTGAAGGAAATTTTTGAATTGATGTCTTTTCCCTAGAAGAAAAAATGTTTATTTTACTGCCCTCCTTATTAGACATACTGAAAGCTTAAAATGCTTCTAAGAATTTATGTGATTGTACTTTGAGTAAACAAATGTAACATATTGAAAAGCAAATATTCATTGAGATTATTTAATGATTGTACTGAACTTAAACAATCAATGTTAGCTTCTGTCTGTTTTTACATTATTTACACTTTATAACGGAATTGTAGATATTATTCTGAAACTAAACCATAAGTAGTGGTCTTTCAGCCTTAGCCTCTAAATCTTTTAAATAAATAAATATTTTATTTGAGTTTGATCAATACAATTTAAACAGTTTGGAATAACTACTGTACACTAAATATAATCAATCCAGTTTAATTATTTGGGATTTGAGCAACAAATATGGACGGCCTTATATTAACTGAATTAAATCATCTTTAAAGTACAATGTTTATTTTTTTGAAATCACTCACTTCAACTACGTGGAAATTTTACACGTAATTGAATTGAGTTAATCTAAAGAATCATTTTTTTTTTTGATTGTGAGGCAGCAGCGCAACACTGCATCAGTATGCTGTCTTGTCAGCCTGGATGTCACATTTTAAAATGCTGATATCAGAATTAGGAAACTTAATATTAATTTTTAAAACGCCGACATCTTGTCATTATCGAATTTCAAAGGCACACTATATCAGAAATTTGAATTTTGATATCAAGAAAGACGATTCAATTCTGGAAAGGCTTCCGGTCCGTGTACTTTTTGGTATTTGAAATTTCATTTTAGAAGCAAAAACGAAAATGAAAGGAATTTTCAGATTGAGATTTTTTATTAAAGAATAAAATGAGGGACATAAGGTATATTTTAATTCTCTGGTAACAAATAGCAGTCATAAACTTAAAATTACACATACTTTTCTGGATTTATTTGTGATTCAAATAATAAAAGTGAAGATTTTTGACGACATGTGCGAACAGTCCTTCTCACAACACATCGATCGATGGCCTTGAAGTTACACTGCATGGCATCAGCAGAGGATGGACCATTACGTTGTTTTTCAGAACAGTAAAAGAGTGACTTCATTGATGTAGCAGTTCTTTTATGAACGTTATTGTTATTACTTACTGTGAAACAGCTAACATTTGGTGATTTCATTAACTAACACTAAGTCTGGAAATTTTTATAGTGCTAGCAATTTGAATGTGTGTAAATGTGTGAATGATTGCTCATTGACAAATGTAACACATGTTAAGAAAACTTTCTGTAAATCACGTTGCTCTCCTAACGTGTTATACTTGTGCACACTGTTAATACTTGAAACATTTACTATCATTCAAATTGCTAGCACTCTAAAAAATGCCAGAATTAGTAGGTCTATTAGTAAATGAAATCACCAAATGTTAGCTGTTTCACAGTAAGTGACAATAATAACGTTCATAAAAGAAATGCTACTAAAGAAACAAAGTTTGCAAAGCTTGTATTTTTACCGGAAAGATGCGACTCAGTTTTTCTGCAGTCATGTCTTCGTCCCGGAGTGTCACTCTTTTACTGTTCTGGAAAACAACGTAATGGTCCATCCTCTGCTGATGCCATGCAGTGTAACTTCAAGGTCGTCGATCGATGTGTTGTTAGGCGGACTGTTCGCACGTGTCGTCAAAAATCGTGCAAAAGAAGTACCTCCAGTTTCAGACAACGAAAATGCGCCTGTTTTGTTGTTTTTCAGCTATTACACTTTCATTGTTTGAATCACAAATAAATCCAGAAAAGTATGTGTAATTTTAAGTTTGTGACTGCTATTTCGTATTTTCCCTCATTTTATTGTTTAATCAAAAATCTAAATCTGAAAATTCCTTTCATTTTCGTTTTTGCTTCTAAAATGAAATTTCAAATACCAAAAAAATGTACACAGACTGCTTCCCCTATGCGAATCCCACTGTACCAGCAGCAGATGACTGGCAGCTTTCTCCACCTCTAAATCCTATTGGATAGTACTGGACGGTGTTGTCCTGCCCCCTCTTCGCCCATTGGGTACACTCAGTCTATGTGGAAAATTAGTGGAAAACGGGCTCACCTGTGCGGGGGGCGTTGCCTTTGTCCCTTCACGCTGGCCGGTCAGAAAAAACTCTAGGAATTCTTTAATGTTTTTGCTATGAACGGTAGTGGTTTTATAAAATTATTAAATTTTATTTGAGGAGAGCCGGTCGGGACCTGCTTACTTTCCTAATTTTTAAACCTAAGCCTGAAGCAAGAAGAATTCGGGACATGTCTGCAACGCAAAACAGGTAATTGCTGTTATTATTATTTGTATTCTTTTGTATTATTACAGTAAGTGATTCAGATGGAATTCTGCATAGTCACCTGTGCTACTGTGGTTGTTGAAGCTAAAAGAAGTGGCTCATCCGAATGAACCATCAGCAGGGAAGATCAGGTGACAGTAGTACATACAGAAAGCAACTATCAAATGGATTATTGATGACTTTAAGCCCCGCCCCAAAATATGAGTTATGAAAATATGCTTTATGCAAATTTGAAAATACGAAAATTTGAAAATGTAAAAATATGAAAATATAAAAATATGAACTATACCCTGCCCCCTGGGGGGTTGGACCACCGTCATAATTGATCATCTCTAAACCTTTCGTGAACCGGATACATCACTCCCCATTAACAATACTCACGCCCCCAAGGTACGCCTTTATCTCTCTATCCGCCTATAGGGTTAGGGAGAGGCGTATCGCTCCACCCCTTCGAAACCCCGACTGTGGGAGGAGATGAAAGAGTTCTTGTATAAAATTCTAGTCACTTAGTGAAAACGCCACGACACACAAAAGCAAACAGAATGGACGGTCTTGTGAACGCTTCTAAGAAACTGAAAGCAAACAGGGCGTCCAGTAGAACGTTACAGGATACACGCTTCAGGTCTGTCTGGTACGATTCTAACTGTGCTTTGTGCCGGATAGAGGTAAAAAAAATGCCGAGGGACAGCTCACGTTTCCAAGAAGGAGCCTATCCTTCCCGAATATAACGAGGCCGGTCACGAAGAGGAGGAGGAAGATAAAGAAAATGTGATAAAGGAGCGAGTGAGTGAAATTAATTTTTCTAAAAAAGACTGGAGTTTTTTTAAAGCTCTTATGCCAAATATTGATGAAGCTATTTATCAAGGAAAACTATCTGACCAGATGAAAAGAATTAAAAGAAAATTGGAGGAGGAGTTTAGCATGTTGAATAATTCATGCTCGTGGAGGAGGAAGAAAACTGGGAATCAACCGCCCCCTAAGTGAGTGGAGATAAATACAGAGGACTTTTCCATAGTCTACATTAACCTAAAACCCTATCAAGATGTCTTCAACTAACTACCCTTCCGAAGCTGGTGCTAGCTGGGCCGGTCGTCTCCCTGCCCTCGAGATTTTGATGCGCTCTGAAGAACCAAGCTCCGGGGGTATGGAACATACGTCTGCCGCTGACTACCTGTTTTGGCCGGCTAACCTTCAAGCCAACACCGCCTACTCTACTCCCGACCAGATGATCAACCCTAACTTACAGCCCGGCTACTCTGCGGCAGACCAGATGCTGACAGAAAATGATGTGTTTTGGGCGGGTAACAACCAGCACCCTGCCGGCTACGTTCCTGATCAGGCCTGTTGGTCTATGGAACAGACAGCGGCAGTCAACGGCCTGTTTTGGTCCGATGACATCGTACCTAACTCCGGGTACTCTGCTCCTAACAACTCTCCTTCAGACTCACCGTCTTGGCCGGATCTTCTGATGCCCTCAAATGACCAGATCTATTGGCCCGAACCTCAGTTACCCGCCCTTGATGATATGTATTGGCTGGACAGTCTCCTGGAGAACTGTACAGTACCTGACTTTTTTGTCCCTGCTGAGGATGCTCTGGGGAGCCTAACAGGCGCTGAGGAGATAGCCATGCAGACCATGCATCAAGAAGATACTGTGGACAACTTGATAGAGGCTCTGGCCACTTGGAAGCCATCGTCCCAGGATTCTGATTATGAGGGCATGGACATTGAACAAACTGACGGGCCCCTGGGTGAAACACTTCGAAAGACTCTGAAACTGATCAAGAGTTTGATTGCGGCTCTGCTGGACATAATAATCGATCGGGACCTAAAAAGCACCTGTCAAGGTTGTTTTATAGACCACCTCAGCCAGACGCAGCATACGTGTATGTATGAGCCTGACTCTGTTTATTGGGTTGGCGGCTTTCAAGAGGTTTTGACTGTTTTCCGCAAACCGTGGCTCAGGAGCTTGGCCATAAAGACTCTGGGATGCTTCAACATCTTTCCGCCTTTTCACAGGGTTCATTCATTTGTTCAAAATGCTGTAGATGAACTGGAAAATGAACATTCTATTAGCGAGGCTATTGTACAAGCCTTTCACAACATGGATGATCCCTCTTACTCAAAAATACGTGAAACAGCCGATGCTTTCTCTAAAAGGCATTTTTCTGTTCCTGACATGACTGATGCACCTTTGGGGTTTTACGGGGAGTACGACATAGAAAAATCAGACGAAGTGTCTGAACTCAATGTGCCGGTGCTATGAAATATTTTAATAATGTTTTTAATACTGCTGTTTTGAAAATTATCAGTAAAGCCTCATTTGATTTTTAAACCATTGACATTTTTCTTTCACCGTTGGCGATGGAGGGTTACTTGAAAAAAGTTTATTATAACCCTGCAAATCCTGGTAGCTTTGGGGGAAAAGACTCTTTGAAAAGGGCTCTTGAGGTTTTGGGTCAGAAAAGTAATGACCAACAGGTGTCGGATTGGTTATCCGGTCAATATGCTTATACAATTCACAAACCCGCTAGAAGGCATTTTAGGAGAAATAAGGTTTATGTATCCGATATAAACTCGCAATGGCAGATGGATTTAGCGGACATGACAAATGTGTTCGAGCATAATCTGGGTTATAAATATTTGTTAATATGTATCGACATACATTCTAAGTACGCGTGGGTACGACCCCTGAAGAACAAAACGGGTAAGGAAGTGACAAGAGCCTTCCAAGACATTCTGAGCGCCGGGCGTACTCCAAAGAAGCTCCAGACTGATAAGGGGAAAGAGTTTTTCAACCGAGATTTTCAAAAGCTGTTAAAGAAGATCAGAATAAAACATTTCACCACAGGATGTAATTAAAGGCCTCCGTGGTGGAGAGATTTAACCGGACACTAAAATCTAAAATGTGGAAATACAGTATTTCAGTGCTTATAACACGAGAACCTACATCGATAAATTGATCTAGTATACTCTTAAAACAAAAGTTATCATCGAAGAATAAAAATGGCTCCTTCTGATGTAAATACGTTAAAATGTATATGCCGTAGCCAAACCCCCGGGTCCGCCGTTGTTTAAGTTCAAAGTAGGAGACACAGTTAGGGTGTCTAAAACCAGACATCCTTTTGTGAAAGGTTATGAACAAACATTTTCAGATGAAATCTTTACCGTATCTGAACTTGTACCTAGGGCACCGGCGGTGTACAAACTGAAAGACTACAATGGTGAAGAGATTGTAGGATCCTTTTACGACCCTGAATTACAGAAAATTAAAGTCGGATCCACAGACGTTTACAGGATCGAAAAAATACTGGCTAGGAAAGTTAAGAATAAAAAATTACTCATTTTAGTCAAATGGCTCGGCTGGCCAGAAAAATTTAACAGTTGGATACCGGAGAACAAGGCCCTAGATGTTCAATAAAATCCACAGTGCTCCTAATCGACTCTTCATTCTCTAGTGGTATACGATGGAGCGCAAACAACACAATTTCCAATTTCACGACGAAGCTTGCTAAACCCATAGAATTAGAAGGTTCTTGGGAAGTCGGTCTAGCTGAAATTCAGTACCCACATACGTGGAATACCATAGACAAACCGGATAACGAATTCTATGTTTCAGCTCCGGGGGTAAAAAAACATTACTACATTCCATGCGGATATTACGAAGGTATTCACGACCTACTGTATTTTATGAATTTGACAACCTTAAGCCTGCCCACTTTGACAGATGTTGCAGCTGGATTTGTCCCTTCTGAGAACCCTGCAAAATTCAGTTATAATGCTCTGGAAAGAACAGTCTATGTGGTACCGGGTGAAAAGGATAAAACTATACACTTAAAAGGACAGCTGGGTCAAATATTAGGAGCGCATCCTGATCAGACTCGGGGTTTAACTTATAAGGCTCCTTTCCCCGCCGACATTAGGGCTGGCTTTTACACCGTGTACGGGGATATGGTATCTCATCAGAGAGTCGGAGACAGCTACGTACCCCTTTTGAGGTGTGTTCATATAGAGGATCAGGCGAATAAAATTACAACCATCACATATGACAAACCGCATTATGCCCCAGCCAGCAAGAATCATTTTGACACAGTGACTATTGAAATAAAGACGGACCAGAACAAAAACGTGCCATTTCAGTTTGGTAAGGTGATAGTGAAGTTGCATTTCAGACCGTCAGGCATTGTATGCACGACTGAAACAATGAGGTCTTACCAGGACCCGACACCTTACATCCAATATTATCAGACCCAAGCGGGTAATGGCTTACCGGGATTCTCTGGATCCCCTGTAATGTATGGTGGGGGGATTGGAGGTATATTTCGAGGATTGTTTAGAAGAGCTTTACCTCTCCTGAAAAAAGGCTTTGACATCGCAAAACCACATATCAAATCCGGCTAAAAATATTGTAAAAGATGTGATCACAGGGGCTATATCCAGTGCTGCAGGTGGAGTCCTAGAAAAGCAGGAGGGAGCAGGCTTGATGGTCATGAGAAAGACAAAACGCAAGAGACCACCGGGGTCGCGTCAGGCCCCGCCAGCTAAAAAGGCCAGGCACACTATTTTTACAGCATTATCTAAACGTCGTCAGAAGAGGAACAAGACTAAAGCAAGGAAAAAGAAGAGAGACATTTTTTAAGAGAAGATGGCTTTCGTACACAGAATGTCCGAAGAGTGTCAAATCTGAACTGGATCTGTTTACAGTGCCTTTCACTCAAACGAGTGTAGATAAAAGTATATACGTTGAAGTCCCACCACTCTCAGCCCTCTCTGAAGTAGCTCTGCTAGAATTTCTCATAGCCGGAAATGGGGAAGATTACCTGGACTTGAATAACACTCTTCTACACCTAAGGGAAAGATAGTGAATGCTGACGGGACTAACATACCTGCCGGGGCAAAGGTCGGATTTGTCAACTACCCTATAGCCAGTTTGTTTTCCCAAGTTGATGTCACCCTGGGGGACCGTCTAATATCGCAGAGTTCAAATTGTTATCCTTACCAAGCGGTCTTAGAAGGCCTGCTAAATTACAGCCAAGAGACTCTTCATTCTCAGTTTGCTACAGGACTTTTTTACAAAGATACACTTAACAAATTGGAAGAGACAGACCCCAACGGAGAAAATATCGGTTTTAATAACAGAAGCGCCTATACAGCCGGTAGCAGGACTGTTGAACTTCTGGGGCACATACATACAGATCTCTTTTTCCAGGAAAACTACTATTGAACGGCCTAGACGTGAAGATTAAAATGGTTCGGAACAAAGATGAATTCTGCTTAATGTCCAGTGATGCTGAACGTTACAGAGTAATCATAACATCAGCCTCCCTGTTTGTAAAAAAAGTAAAAGTTTCACCGGCCGTGAAATTAGGACACGCTCATGCCCTTACATCAGCCAATGCTAAATACCCTGTGGAAAGGGTGAATATGAAAGTATTCAGTATGCCCATGGGATCCGAGTATGCAATCAAGAAAACCTGTTTCTGGGTCAACTACCAAAGTATGTGGTGATTGGCATGGTAGATAATGAGGCCTTTTCGGGTCTTATACACGGAACCCGTTCAATTTCAAACACAACGATGTAGAGTTCCTGGCTCTGTACATGGACGGTGAACAGATTCCTGCCAAACCTTTTCAACCAGACTTTGTAAGCGGCAATAGTGCCAGAGAATATTATAACCTGGTATTGGCCACTGGTAAGCATTTGAAGGATCAAGCTCTGGCTATCAGCCTTCAGAGTTCTCGCAAGGATATACTCTTTTCACTTTTGATCTAACCCCCGATCAAGAATGCGGCAATCATTTTTCATTAGTTAAAACTGGAAACATGAGATTTGAATTACGCTTCCGCGTCCCTCTCCCTAGGACCGTCAATCTAATAGTATATGCGGTCTTTGACAACATCATTAATATCAACCAGAGATGTAATGTTCTGTATGACTACTAATAAACACCATGAATACAAAACAATTAACAGAACTACTGACCCAAGACCCCTACACCGAAAGATATTTCTGTGGTGTGCTGACGTGTGATCAACTACCGGAAAAAAATAACGGCTTGCCGGCCATGTTTGTAGTGAATACTCACCGTCAAACCCAACCCAGAGAACACTGGCTGGGGATTTACCTCACAGAAGACGGAAATGGGGAGTTTTTTGATTCCTATGGAAATCCTCCGGACTTTATCTACTTCCCGAAAGACATTTACCATTTCTTAAGCAAAAACTGTACACAAATCATTTACAATAATCGACAGCTTCAAAGTTGGTTCTTGGACAAATGCGGTCAAAACTGCCTCTTCTATCTGCATCAGAGAGGAAAAGGTCTCCTGTACACCTCTGTAATAAAAAAGTATTCTGAGGATGTGAACAGTAATGACTCTATGGTCTCTAAATTTGTTCGTTCCTGGCTTCCTTCACCGGGACTCTGTTTTTATCAGTATCCTTGCGTGCAAAAATCAGAGACCTATAAATATTTCAATAGATGATTAAAGGATGACGACATTCTGTAATGAGATAAAATTGTATTCAATAAACAAATAATTTTACAAATTAATAAGCAATCCATTCCAGTCTTTTTTTTCTCGGTTTCAGTCGGTAGGGGCTAACTTCTATTTGATGAGCAGGGAGGGGGGGCGGGTGGCTTAAAACTTTCAAGGAGTTCTCTCGTTTCATCATTAGTTACGACAGAAAATGGAATGTTCAAACCGGCCATGGCGTTTACAAATTCCTTCCACCCCCGCGGTCTCCTATGTTCAGGTATTGTATGAGAAGCGGTCAGATTATGGACCAAATCCACCATGTTGGATCCGACCAAAGGTTTACCTTCAAACAACAGCTCTCCACGATTATTCCAAAACAAGTGATGGGGAATAACGGACATTTTATGTAAAACAAATGTTATGTAAACATTTTTCTTTGATTTTACAGGCGCGCTTCTCAAAACCTCTTTCCAAACCTTGTCCTCAGACACCTTGACTGTTCCAGTAACACCTTCGCCATTTTCTTCTTTTGGTAATATGAGCGTCAGACTGCTAGTTTTTTTTATCGGCCTTTTTAACTAGCGTCAGATATCTCTGCAAGATAGAAGTGTAAAGCTTCACCTTCTCGTCAGCCCCTATATCACAGCGTTGCAGGACGTTTCTCATTTCTTTGTCCAGTTCAGTTTCCGTGGCACTCAAGAGATCGTTCGGGTTAGCAATCTTTTGCTGAAAAAGAAACATTTGTTGCTGTGGGACCAAATACATTTTTTGAGTGTATTCCATGTTTATGCTCTAGAAGCTAGTAAACTGGATATGAATGGCACGGTGACGCTTAAAAGAGCTCCCAAAAAGCCTCCTTTCTGGTTCAGAATAGCTTTCTTCTTTTTTAAGGTTAGTTTTCTGTCACTTATTTTTCTGACAGATGTTTTATGTATTTTGTTCTTGAGTTGCTTAAACTGTTTGGGTGAAAGAGGTATATTACCTTTTAAAGTATTACAGGCTATTTCGGACAAAGCATTAATTAAATCATCAGAGGAGGCGTTTATAAGAATTTTACGGTGGCGACAAGAGCAATGGAGTAAGGCCTTGAGAGGCTTTAGGTTTCTGCTTATTCTGGCCGACATGCTGACAGAATATGTAACTTTGACTCAGAACACATTCTTTTATCTTTTCACGGTGTACACGACCGGCTAGTTGGGCGGAAACAGACCTGTTCTTAAACACAATTCGTTGGGGGTCTGTGCCTTTAAATGCACTAAGAGATAGCCGTATGGTAGTTTTGTAGCATCTTCGTAAGCCTCCAAAAAGAACTTAACACGCCTCAGATACATTTGGTGGGCCAAGGTAGTAATCTGCAATTTGTCCCTGGGGTTTTTAAAAAGAGTAATATAATTGGCGGTAAGATTAATCGTTCAGCTTTTCTTTCCTTGAAAGAATAAATTTTGAACCAAGTAAATGATAGACAGATTCCGATGATGAGTATATTTTGTGAAAGCTTTTTCTATTTCCTGGCTTTCGCTAGCCGATTCCATCAGATCATCTATAATGACCAAATTTATTTTCTCAGGAGGGAGAAGTTCGTCGTCGCATAAAGACTTTGAGAGCCCCTCAATAAATTTTAATTGGTGAAATTTAGCCGATAGCTCGTCGTACATTTTCTGCCAGCAACTATAAAACCAAATTATATTTTGAAAAGGTTGAGACACAACGTGGATCGAATGTTCCAATAATTTTTTCACATAATAGGATTTACCGGAACAAGAGGGTCCCGAGATAATTTTACCGAATGGGTATTGAAGGCGGGTGTCAAAATCTCTTTTAGTAGCCATAAGGTCTTGGGTTGTAATCTTTTAGGAGAACCCTCTTGTTATACACCACTCTGAATTTCTTCCAGAGTGGTCTGTTTTCTAAAGTGAAACGTTTTTTATTTTGATGGATCTGCTTACTGTGAATAAGTAACTCTTGAGTAGGAGCTTCATGAGACGTCACAAAATTCTGAAATAGATTGGTTAGTGACTCGAGGTTTATAATTTTACCAGTTTCGTTATTGATGGTGATACCTTTTACCTTCATACATGTTTTGCCTTGTGCCATTTTATACCTGTACGTCTTTGGACCGCCTGAAGCAAATTCAGTAATATAATCACCAGGATTTAACTCACTGGTGAGCTCTCCTAAATAGTCACCCAGAGGAGGATTGTACTGACCAGGCTGAGAAGTAAAAATGACCGAGTCAGTGTCGTGGTACAACACCCTTTCTCCCAGACTGTCCAGTAAATCGAACAACTCTAACCGGGCATAAGCTATGGTGAAAGCAGCAATGACAACATTAACGCTACCAGGTAGGGTATACTTTTCATCGGTGTACTTCCATTGTATTTGAGCGATCTCATCACCGATAAATTCAAATGCACCTCCTCGTAAGACTCTAGTTCATAGGAGTCCTTAGCAGCGGGATCAAATCTTTCAGGTTCACCGATTATTTGGGTGAGAAGTCCGGGTGATGATACAAATGGCGGTGAGTCCCCTGAGTCAGTAAGCCTGGAGAGGCGAGTTCTGAAAAAAAAACAAGCAATACTAAGTTTTCTTTAAAAATAAACATTTGCTGCGCACTCACACAAATAGTTCAACTTACCGGACTGCGTGAATGAGATGTTCTGCGTGAATGAGATGTTCAATAGTAGACTGTCCAATTCTAGATGTTGACAGGAAACTTCGGAAGAATAACCACTCTTTGGGAGCATCGAGTATTCTGCTAAAAAGTACATATTTAACCCCAACGCCTTATTTTCTTCCCAAAACACAAACGAACCCTCAGTTGAAAGTGATACGGTTTTCTGGGGACTCTTTGTCTGAGGCAGGATTTTTATTCTCAAAAAGACAATCTATGGCAGCTATTAAATCCTCCAATTGCGAACTAGTTAGATTTAAAGAATCAAACAGTTCACCCTCCGATTCTAAAATATAAAAGACTAGGTTTGTACGTACTTAAAGACAATTACATTAAAAAGTAATCAGCCGGAACGTTCTTATAAGTTTATGCATTTCCATTAAAAATAATTAGTATGAGACGTACATTAACATTAAAAAGTAATAAGTTTGTACATACTTACCATTAAAAAGTAATAAGTTTGTACATACTTAAAGACATTAAAAGTTTTAAATCGGTGCGGTCTTATAAACAACATTTCGATTTAAAAGTACGGCCGAAAGAAGAACTGAGCAGCCAACCGGTCAGAAATCGGATTTATAAAAGAACATCATTTCATCAGTTTGAAGAGAAACGATCATTAATGGCAGATATTTCGATAATCTACACTTGCCAACAATCACAAAAGTATTTTTTGCCATGCCAGCCATTGCGGAAGAAAAAGTGAAAATGCCTACCTTATGGAAAGCTCTTGGAGACACTTGGAATGCCGGAATAGTTATTGTGGTAATAACCGCGAAGCAGAACACTTTATGCTGCGCATAGGGCTCTGTAACGCCTTGGAAGGGCGGAGCGAAACACGCAGGACGTTTGTGCGAAAGCTCATCGGTGCCGAGATGTTGATGTTCTGCCTCTAAGGAGCTAAAATACAGTATCGGAAAGAGCCATTTCTTAGATTGCCACGTGTATTTTTAGTTTGATATACTTTAAATGTGAAGTAAAGTCTATTTTGACATTTACACAATTAACGCGGCTAAAATACAGTATCAGAAAGAGCCGTTTCTTAGATCGCCATGTGTATTTTAAAGTTGATCTACTGTAAATGTGAAGTAAAGTCTATTTTGACATTTACCCGATTAACATGGCTAAAATACCAGCGAAAGAGCCGGGTTTGTACTCGGTATATAGACAGCGAGAACCGTTTTAATAACTTTTCTGGCGAGCTTGTAAAGATCATCTATACTAATAAAAGGCAAAGCCCTCACTGACTCTCACTCACTGACTCATCACTAATTCTCCAACTTCCCGTGTAGGTAGAAGGCTGAAATTTGGCAGGCTCATTCCTTACAGCTTACTTACAAAAGTTGGGCAGGTTTCATTTCGAAATTCTACGCGTAATGGTCATAAATGGAAGCTATTTTTCTCCATATAATGTAATGGAGTTGAGCTTGATGGCCGGTGGGGTTGAGCGGAGTTTCGTGTGACGCCTCCCACGTAATCACATGAACTGACTGTCAACGCATTACGTAGAAAACCAGGAAGAGCTCCAAAAAGCGCTGAAGAAAACATGCACTATACAATTGAGAAGGCAGCAAAAAAGTAAGAAGCGAGCAAGTGACACATACTCTACAAGCACATTCATGCCTGCAGCTACTTCAGAAACAAAGCACGGTGTAAACCTATAGTTTAAATTAAGTTCATAGACAGGCTGCCGCTGGCGTTTGTCATGCCCACGGCTAATGCGAGATACAAGTTTAATGAGAGGACGCAGGGTATAAACGACAGTTTTGATCACTTTCTAACTAAGTTCAAATTGCTGGTCAAAGGCTGTGATTATGCAAATTCCGAGAGACTGTGTTTGTGGGGGATTGACAGTTAAGGCGGGTGGGGG
The DNA here is from genome assembly GCF_016835505.1 of Polypterus senegalus. NCBI lineage: Eukaryota > Metazoa > Chordata > Cladistia > Polypteriformes > Polypteridae > Polypterus > Polypterus senegalus. Next base: position 172,519,514 of record NC_053154.1, read on the forward strand.
AGTCACGTCATCATCTCCCCTCCCATTCACCTCATTTCGCTCTGAGCTGAGCTCTGCGGCTAACGCCGTCTTCTGAAGCAACTTCATCACACTGCCACCAAATACTCACAGAAAAATCCACAAGTTAATACACAAGCTGTCTCTAGAGTTTCTCCACACTGAATCTTCCAGGCACTACTTACAAAAGGTTACATTGACAATCGTGTTACGTTATTTTTAAAATGTTTCCTTTTCTTCTCGATTCATTTTACCCTCGCATCCCCTTGGTTTGAGTAGAAATATGAAAAAATATGAGGTTAATACAGAAAAACAGATCACCAATTCAAGCTTTATGAATAATCGATTCGCCATCAATAATTGTTTTGGTAAAGCCATATTCAGTGTAATCCTCCTTCCATTTTATAATTTTTCCGCTACTAGCCATGATTAAATGAACGGTAAAAAAGTAAGAGCGAAGCGAGGGTGACTTATTCAGACAGGCATATATATGTCAGCAACACTCATGACAATGTCAATCATGTTACGTTATTATTAAAATGTTTCCTTTTCTTTTTCATTACTTCTTTAACACACTACTTCTCCGCTGCGAGGCGCAGGTATTTTGCTATATATATATATACAAGGCGGCACGGTGGCGCAGTGGTAGCGCTGCTGCCTCGCAGTTAGGAGACCCGGGTTCGCTTCCCGGGTCCTCCCTGCGTGGAGTTTGCATGTTCTCCCGTGTCTGCGTGGGTTTCCTCCGGCGCTCGGTTTCCTCCCACAATCCAAAGACATGCAGGTTAGGTGGATTGGCGATTCTAAATTGGCCCTAGTGTGTGCTTGGTGTGTGGGTGTGTTTGTGTGTGTCCTGCGGTGGGTTGGCACCCTGCCCAGGATTGGTTCCTGCCTTGTGCCCTGTGTTGGCTGGGATTGGCTCCAGCAGACCCCCATGACCCTGTATTCGGATTCAGCGGGTTAGAAAATGGATGGATGGAAAATGGATATATATACTAGCAGAATACCCGCGCTTCGCAGCGGAGAAGTAGTGTGTTAAAGAAGTTATGAAAAAGAAAACCAAACATTTTAATAATAACGTAAGATGATTGTTAATGTAATTGTTTTGTCATTGATATGAGTGTTGCTATATATATATATATATATATATATATATATATATATATATATATATATATATACACACACACAGACACATATATAAACATATATATACATATAAACATATATATACATACTGTATATACAACATATACATATCTACATATATACTGTATATACACATATATATACAAATCTACATATATATATCTACATATATATATATATTAGGGGTGGGACTCGATTAAAAAATTAATCCAATTAATTAGAGGCTGTGTAAGAATTAATCTTGATTAATCGTATGTAATCGACACGTAAATTTGCCCCAAATCGCAAATGTTTTTTTATTTAAAACGGTTTTAGTGGGCGACAGAATCAAATAATAGACATGGACATGAATATTGTAAACTGAAGCTGTTTTAATTTCTGAAAAAAAAAAAAGCCTTTAAACTGCATTTGAATTCAAAACAGAAACAAAAATATCATCCCTGGTTAAAATTGGGCAGACTTAAAAATAAAGTGGTAGTTTAAGTACTTTAAGTACATTTGCAGAATAGTATTGTCTTTAAATAATAATAACCAAAATTTCACCATAAAGTGCAGTTTTTCTTCTTAAAAAAATAAGTCAGAAACATAAAAGGTAATTTGACCAGCTTACTCTTTAAACTCTGAGTAACATTAGCCAAAATTATTTTGTACATTAGGCTAAAACAGTGTGATTATTGAACATTTTGTAATTAGATGTATTTAGAATTACTAACGGTCACGGAAGTCCAATGACCCCCAGTAAGAGCCACAAAGTCAGCTTTCTGTAATGCATCTAATTTTGCATGCACGGGTTTTTTTTGTTTTTTTTTACACTGTCTTCCTTTAGCGGGGACATTCACTTTTTCCACCGTGTGCTTTGTTTCCGCAGTAGCTGCACTTATGAATATGATTCTATGTATAAGACGCTTCATATTTTTTGCTGCCTTCTCAATTGTGTAATAGATCGGGGTTTTGTTCAGCACTCTTTGGAACTGTTGCTTTTTGTCTGTGCACTGCATCAAGTTCATGAGCTCGCTTGGTGTTCTTGCATCGAAGGTTCCCAGCTGTACTGGTGCCATCACGTGTAATGTCAGCTAAGACCCGGCACTTAAAACTTTCTCTCGCAGTTTCAATGAGTTTGTGCCAAACACCACCTTGACCATCTCATCTTCCTCTGCATAAGCACAGTCCTTCACACGTGAATATTTACCGGCAGTGTTTGTATTGGATTGCCGCTGATGGACGGCCTTATATGGGCAGGCACTAAATTACAAACGCTAGTGGTAGCCTATGAACTTAATTTAATATAAACTTACGGTTTCCACCGTGTGCTTTGTTTCCGCAGTAGCTGCACTTATGAATATGATTCTATGTATAAGACGCTTCATATTTTTTTGCTGCCTTCTCAATTGTGTAATTCGGTTTTTGTTCAGCACTCTTTGGAACTGTTGCTTTTTGTCTGTGCACTGCGTCAGTTCACGTGAGCTGCTTCGTGTTCTTGCATCGAAGGTTCCCAGCTGTACTGGTGCCATCTCGTGTAATGTCAGCTAAGACCCGGCACTTAAAACTTTCTCTTGCAGTTTCAATGAGTTTGTGCCAAACACCACCCTGACCATCTCATCTTCCTCTGCATAAGCACAGTCCTTCACACGTGAATATTTACCGGCAGTGTTTGTATTGGATTGCCGCTGATGGATGGCCTTATATGGGCAGGCACTAAATTACAAACGCTAGTGGTAGCCTATGAACTTAATTTAATATAAACTTACGGTTCACGCCGTGCTTTGTTTCCGCAGTAGCTGTACTTATGAATATGCTTGTATGCATCATTTGCTTCATAATGTTTTTCTGCCTTCTCAATTGTGAAATGGCGTTTTGTGCTGATCGCTGTTTGGAGTTCTTCCTTGTTCTCTACGTACTTACGTGGGAGGCGTGATGATGTCACACGAAACTCCGCCCCCCGCGGCCATCTCCAACTCAAGACTCCATTACATTATATGGGGAAAAATAGCTTCCAGTTATGACCCTTATGCGTAGAATTTCGAAATGAAACCTGCCCAACTTTTGTAAGTAAGCTGTAAGGAATAAGCCTGCCAAATTTCAGCCTTCTACCTACACGGGAAGTTGGAGAATTAGTGATGAGTGAGTGAGTGAGTGAGGGCTTTGCCTTTTATTAGTATAGATATATATATACACTGCTCACAAAAATTAAAGGAACACTTTAAAGAAACACATTAGATACATCAGATCTCAATATGAAGTTGGATATCTGTACAAATAACGACAGGGCAATGTCTTAGGAACAAAAGGATACCAAGTCTTTTAATGGAAATAAAAGTTTCCTGCCTACAGAGGGCTCAATTGTGTAGACACCCTAAAATCAGAGTGAAATGAAGATGTGGCAGGCTAGTCCATTTTTCAAAACTTAATTTCTGCTACTCAAAATGCTTTTCAGTATCTTGTGTGGCCCCCACGAGCTTGTATGCATGCTTGACAACGTCGGGGCATGCTCCTAATGAGACGATGGATGGTGTCTTGTGGCATTTCCTCCCAGATCTGTATGAGGGTATCCCTGAGCTGTTGTACAGTCTGAGGAGCAACCTGGCGGCGCCTAATGGACCGAAACATAATGTCCCACAGATGTTCTATTGGGTTTAAGTCAGGGGATCGTGAAGGCCATTCAATTGTTTCAATTCCTTCATCCTCCAGGTACTGCCTGCATACACTTGCCACATGAGGCCGGGCATTGTCGTGCATTAGGAGGAAACCAGGACCTACTGCACCAGCGTAGGATCTGACAATGGGTCCAAGGATTTCATCCTGATACCTAATGGCAGTCAAGATGCCGTTGTCTAGCCTGTAGAGGTCTGTGAGTCGCTCCATGGATATGCCTCCAAGATCATCACTGACCCACCACCAAACCAGTCATGCTAAACGATGTTACAGGCAGCATAATATTCTCCACGGCTTCTCCTGACCCTTTCACGTCTTTCACATATACTCAGGGTGAACCTGCTCTCATCTGTGAAAAGCACAGGACGCCAGTGGCGGACCTGCCAATTCTGGTATTCTATGGCAAATGCCAATTGAGCTCCCTGGTGCTGTGCAGTGAGCACAGGGCGCAGTAGACATTTGGGCCCTCAGGCAACCCTCATGAAGTCTGTTTCTGATTGTTTGGTCAGAGACATTCACACCAGTGGCCTGCTGGAGGTCATTTTGTAGGGCTCTGGCTGTGCTCATCCTGTTCCTCCTTGCCCAAAGGAGCAGATACTGGTCCTGCTGATGGGTTATGGACCTTCTATGGCCCTCTCCAGCTCTCCTAGAGTAACTGCTTGTCTCCTAGAATCTCCTCCATGCCCTTGAGACTGTGCAGGGAGACACAGCAAACCTTCTGGCAATGACACGTATTGATGTGCCATCCTGGAGAAGTTGGACTACCTGTGCAACCTCTGTAGGGTCCAGGTATCGCCTCATGCTACCAGTAGTGACACTGACTGTAGCCAAATGCAAAACTAGTGAAGAAACAGTCAGAAAAGATGAGGAGGGAAAAATGTCAGTGGCCTCCACCTGTTAAACCATTCCTGTTTTGGGGGTCATCTCATTGTTGCCCCTCTAGTGCATCTGTTGTTAATTTCATTAACACCACAGCAGCTGAAACTGATTAACAACCCCTCTGCTACTTAACTGACCAGATTAATATCCCATAAGTTTCATTGACTTTATGCTATACTCTGATTAAAAGTGTTCCTTTAATTCTTTTGAGCAGTATATATATATATATATATATATATATATATATATATATATATATATATATATATATATATATATATATATATGAATGACCTCCAAAGAGCGCTGAGACTTTTGATCACGTGAACGAGTCTGCAATAAATGGCGTCTCCTGCCCAGCGAAAGTCGAGCAGCCGGCGCATGTGCATAGCTATGCCGGCCTTTGAGACGCTGACTGAGCTTCTGCCTTAAGTCAAAGTGAGCACTTTCAATTTTTTTCATCCTCCCCCTGAGCTATAGCCCAGACATGTGCAAACACGGGACCCCTTTTCTACATTGCAGCAAAGTAATATTAAGGCAATTCGCACTTTCTTTTGCACGTATACGATTATGAGGTCGTCAGCTCGGATTATGAAGACACGCACAGGAGTGTAGGACTGACAGTGCCATCACAGCCGATTAATGGCAGGGACGTCTCGACTGTCCCCAAAAGGCGCTCATATCGTCAGCGAACACATCTCTCTATACTATATAAAAGAAAAAAGCAAGTTTCCTTTCTTTACAACTTTTTTCCTTTCATCCCAAACCAAAGCCTTTCTCTCTTAACACTGCAGAGGACACAAAAATGATTTTCTTTAACTGCTGGTAATGCCGGTAAGGCACATTACCAGAGGCAGAAATTTGGACGTTCACATAGAAAATGTGATTTCTATACCACAGCCGTCGTGTAGCACCTTTCAAAAGAGATCTACTACCGACAGATGATCCATATACATTTTAGCTGCTGTTAGTACTACTTACCTGTTCTGTTACACCATCTTTAAAATGTAGTTTACCCGCAACCACTCCAGTAGTGCTCAATGTACCTGTACTTCTTAAAACGCTAATGTTTTACTGTTTAATAACTTATAGACTACATTTTATTATTTTTCCCTTGCACTCAGTGACCAAAGCTATACACACACATATAGACACATATGTGTATGTTTGTATGTATGTGTATATATATATATATATATATATATACACACACACACACACACTATCACATTGTATATATATATACACACATATACACACACATATATATATAATTTGTGTGTGTGTATATATGATGTAGATAGGTATGTATATATATATATATATATATATATGTGTATATGTAGATATGTATATATGTATATAGATATGAAAATATGTATGTGTATATATGTATACAGTATATGTATGTATATATATATGTAGACTCAAACCCATTATGACAGCAGCAATCCAAGCTGTGAGAAAACAGTAAAAAGGAGGTGTGTCAGACGTCGTGGTACATTTTCTGATGCAGCTAGACGAAAACAACTTTGTGATGCTGCCGCCAAATACACAAAACAATTACTTTGACAATCATGTTACGTTGTTTTTAAAATGTTTCCTTTTCTTTTTCATAACTTCTTTAACACACGACATCGCTGCAAAGCTGCTATATATATATATATATATATATATATATATATATATATATATATATATATATATATATATGACAGCAACACTCATAACAGTGACAAAACACTTACATTGACAATCATGTTATGTTTTTTTTAAAATGTTTCCTTTTCTTTTTCATAACTTCTTTAACACACTACTTCTCCGCTGCGAAGCGCGGGTATTTTGCTAGTTGTGAATATAAGAGAGAGTCGTTAGTGGAAAATATTTCATTTAATAACTTTGTTCTTAGACCATAGGAATGTATAAAGTCTTGTGATTAAGTTCGCAGAGCCAGTGCTGAAAAGCGTGTTAAGAATTTTAGTAAAAATCAGAAGGAGTGTATATTTTCTTAATTGCTTTGATTCGGGGTGAGAATAAGTATTTTACTTTATGATATAAAAAATAGAACATGTTTAAATTAGATTAAGACTTTTGTTAATTGATAACATGAAAACAGAAAGGCGCCAACACCCTGTGGGGACATAATTGTTGCAACATCTGGGTGTCTTATCGCTGAGGTATAAAACAGCAGGTACGCATTTTAGATTATCATGTAATCAGAAATGCACTGCCTTGTTACGGCATGGTAATTAAATTAAAGAGGCAGGCTGTGATCGAACATGTTTGGCGCATTCCGATGGAGAAAGTAATTGAAAAACAAGTCTTTTAGCTTAATTGTTTTGAAATTTACAAAGAGGCGCGCAGGCATTAGGAGTGGCTATGTATTTTCTTCCTTTTGATTCTAGTGCAACTTATAACGTTTTTAGAAAATTGTATATTTATTTTCTTACTATTAGTTTATAACTTAGAGCGGGGGGTGAAAATCGTTTTAGTTATGGCTGTGCAGGAAAGATAAGTGCTTAAAAAATAAAGACGTGTGTTGTGATCTTATAACTTAGAGCGAGGGGTGAAAATCATTTCATTTATGACTATGCCGGAAAGATAAGTGTTTATAAAATAAAGACGCGTGTCGTGAACTTAGAGCAGGGAGCCAATATCTTATATCGTTTTTAGAAAATTGTATATATATTTTCTTACTATTAGTTTATAACTTAGAGCGGGGAAGTGAAAATCGTTTTAGTTATGGCTATGCCGGAAAGATAAGTGCTTATAAAATAAACACGTGTGTCATGAACTTATAACTTAGAGCAGGGAGTAAATATCTTATATCGTTTTTAGAAAATTGGATATTTTCTTAGTATTAGTTTATAACTTAGAGCGATGAGTGAATATCTTATAATTCATATTAACGTAATCCATATTTTTATAGTTTCATATTTACATAAATAATATTTTCATAAATTATATTTTCATATTTCCATATAGTTATATTTTCATAAATCATATTTTCATATTAGAGCGGGGCTTAAAGTCATCAATCATATTTGGGGGCGGGCCTTCAAGTCATCAATCATCCATTTGACAGTTGCTTTCTGTATGTACTACGGTGACAGTCCACTCAAAGCTGCAACTGAGCATAAAAATGTAAAACTGGAACAAGTGGACAAATGTCGAGTCTTCTGACTGGCACGCATTGTTTCAGTTACTTGGACGTATGTGATGTGATGTGCATGGCAGGCATGTAGTTCAGTTTTGAAGTGAGGTATCTGCGTACCCATTGTGTTAGTAAGGAAGGCTTCTTTTTGGTAACGAAGCCGAAGTCTTAAATTCAGAATTATAATCTTGATGACACTGCCCAAAAGACAGGTGTGTGTCAGTGGACATGTCGAGCTGTTAGATCTCGAGTTGTATTTTTGAAGTGATCTTTCAAGATTCCAGTAAACCTGCTTTGCTGTACGAGACACTTAAGGTGGGTTTCTACCCACAATTCCTGATTTGGCATATGAGAGCAGAGGCCAAGGTTACTAACTGCCTTAAAAACTGTAGTTCATTTATTGTTACAAGGTAGTAATCCAATCGACATGTGACATCTCCTGTTTTGATGTCCCATACTGAAGGGGAGGTCAGTTACCACAAATCGGGACTGCTCAATTGAACCAAGTTACGGGAGAAGATGCGGACTGCACTCTGATCACACGGTGTGTTGGAATCAAGATCCCGTGAGCTCTGCCTCCTTCGAGATGCCCTGGACTTGTTTCTGTTCAAGTTGCGTGGCTACATTAGGAGCCTTAAATAACGGGACTGTTTAGAATGTTAATGTGTTTAAATGACTGTTTTATTTGAATGTTCCTCATGGATGGGAAACAATGTTTATACTGTAATGTCGCACGTGGACTGTTATTGACATAAATAACAATTTTATAACCCCCCTTTCATGCTCTAGTGCCTTTGTTGTCCTGTACCAGAGTATATTAAATGTTGTTTACCCGATTTTGCTGCAGCAGTTAGAGCATTAATTGTGCTGCACTGTTAGTTTTTCCCGGCCAGTGTCTTGTGACAGCAGCGCTCACACTTCAGTGTGTCAGTTCTGCGAGCCAATGCCTTGCCTTATATTACAGGTCACCGAGGTGCTTTCTCGCACTCCATAGCACTTCAGGCTGAGGTACAGTATAAACCCCCTATGGCACAGGAAGCTCATTACAACACCCAGTGGGTATTAATGCGCCAGGGCAGTTGTCGTTGTTAACATGTAACCCTTTTTTCTCGTTGCACTTCTTAGCGTAAACAGCATTACACCACAATACGTAATGTTTGCAATTAAACTGGACACTAGAGGAAAGCAAAAAAATAAAGAAGGTTACAGAAGCCCTCCATACGGTTTCCTTCCCCAGACCAAAAGTTTTTGTTGTTATTTATTTTTTACGCCTGTGTCATGAAAAGGGAATTGGGTTCAAATTTTGCAGCTTGTTGGGGGCGCTGAAGGGTGAAAGCAGTAAGTGACTTTAGGACAGCAAGAAAATAACCATTTAGCTAAGGACTAATAAGAAGAGGCATGTTTTGTTATTGAGGAGGAATTAGGGTGTACAAATAATAGATTTTTAAATATCTTTTGTTGATTGATTTTATTTCAAAAAGTAACAGTGTACAATTAAACAGGTACAATTTGTACACCAAATAATTTCAAAATTAATCCAGAAGAACAAACAGAAAGTTGTAATTATAACAGAGGACAGAGATTAAACAAAACCTAACAAAACTTGAACAAAAATTCAGTTTCCACCCAAAAGAAGGAGAGGAAACCCCCTCTATATTTTCCTATACACAATCTTCTTCTTCTTTTGGCTGGTCCCGTTAGGGGTTGCCACAGCAGATCATCTCTGCATACTGATTTGGCAAAATTTTACACTGGATCCCATAAACAATATGTATGCTTATTCTAAGATTTTTAAATTAAGTGCTGCAATGTTTTAAAGATGTTTTGGACAGACCATCTAGGCAAGAATTACATTTTTTTTCAATTTCTAATAATAAACAACATTAGTTTCTCATTTATACAAGGTTGGTTGGGAGTCTTTCAGTTAAGCAAGATAATTGTACATGCTAGTAGTGTGAGCTCTGCTCTGATACATAACTCCAAGCTCCAGCATAACCAGCTTTATCGCCCTCCATGATTCTGTTTCTCTAAGGGCGAGACTTGCCAGTGTTCACACTGGTAACACTTTGACATAGATGCCTCTTGGCCTTTGGACAGGGCCACTTTAATATGGCATCAGCTTAAGAACACTTGGGGTTCACATACCTCTGCCCACCAGGTAGCCCAAATATTTGGCTTTGGTCAGGCTGCTCCCATTAGGTGTTGCCACAATGGATCATCTTCTTCCATAGGGTAGCATTATCAACAAAGACTAAAATTTATATATGTCCTCTAGCTGAGGGCTCTTGGGGTCCAACTTGGTCAACCCTGATTCACTCAAAGGAAATATGAATAAGGGGAATGGGGACTAGCGTTGCTCAGTCTGTTTTAGGAATTTGACTCAATTGACAGTCCGGACAGGAAGTGCAAAGGCATCAAACCTCCTCATTAATTCCTGAATCATAGCTTAATGTGGTCTAGAGTATTTTTAGTTCCCAAATGGGCTCATAGAAGATGGGTGTGTGGTAGTTCACAGACTTGCCACCAGTAAGGCTTCAGCACTAACAACAATGACCGTACCTCCCCCTCACGCTTGGCTCCCCAATAGAGAAGACTGTTATTTAGGATGCTGAGTGTATTGGAATTTAACCAGAACAACTTCATTTTCTGCAAACTTAATGAAATCATCATTCCATTGCTCCTTTTTTAAGGATCCTAGAGTTTACATGAATTGAAATTGTAATTTAGTGAGAAGATCGGGGTCGACCTCAATCAACATGGTTTAATCCTGAGATTTATCTTGCGACGTTCCGGGAGTCACCACGTCACACTGATTAGCCAAATGACTCCTCAAGGTCGGCTGTAAATCATAGCATAGAGGCAGTTTGTGACAAAATCTTCCCATCTGTTACTAGGCCCAAAACTTTCTTAGGAGTGGGTTGTATAAAACCACTTTTAATGTCAGACAAGCCTTGCCATAGTATCACTTGATATGGAGGATTTTGGAGGACTGCTATTGTGAGTGTTTTTAGCGAATGAAAACTATACTATCAGATTTCGTGGTGGATACAGCTCAGACTGGTCTTAACCATCCAACCACTGTTGCTGTTACACAAAACAGCAAGCAACTATGGAAATGTTACCGCCGAAATCTATTAAAGCTGTTACCTTATGCACATTAACTGGTACCACTGCTGTGCAGGGAAGCAACAGAGGGTTAGCAAGTGCACAATACCCTTCTCCCTTCATCCAGCTACATTCCATGGGCTTGCTGAGATGAGGGCAGTGAGGGTATGTTGTACCTAACGTCACCACATTTGAAACATCGCCGGGGTTTCTGTCCTTGTACTTCAGCTTCGACACCGTCTCTATACTGCAGTGGTCGGTCTCATCATTCAGAACACGTCCTGTCCTGGTTTGACATTTAGACCATTCTGCCCTCTCAGATCGCTGCCCAGTGACATTCTGTGGTAAACATGAAAGCCATATTTTTAACGGACTGCCGCTGGATCGGCTGGCAAGGTAATCAGGAAGGGCATTTATTAGAAGATCAAAAGAGATTTGCTCAAGGACTTGTCACACTGGCTGTAGCCAGTGTCCTGTCTTACTTCACAAATCAAAGGCCTGTGAGCGTGTTGGCTTCTCTGGGTCAAATCGGCATTCATGACAAATCCTTGCCTGCTGGTCTGGGGAAACACTGTAGCTTTTGAGATCCTCAGTCTTCAGAGCATCATAATTGGCGACTATCTCCTTCTGCGAAGTCATAGGAAGTCTTCTGTGCTTCCCCCTTTAGGAACGGCGCCATTATGTTAGCCCATTCTGCACGCTCCCAGTGATTCTTCTTGGCTGTACATTCAAATATTAAAAGATAAGTTTTGATATGGTCGTTACTCTGGAAGGAGTATGCAACATGTGCTTGCGCCTTGGACTCTGCATGCTGCATTCATTATTCTCCCACCTGGAGTTTCAGGGTCAGGAGCTTTGATGCCATATTAACCAGAATTGTGTTGAGGTCCTGCTCCTTCTCATCTTTGGAGCAAATCCTACTGACTACGCCAACTGTGGAAATAAAGAACAGAAGAAACAGAATGAAGTTTGGGGTAGCCAGCCCGTATACTTGGCAACAAGTAGTTTGAGTGAAAAAAAACAGTCTTTACAGACTGGACTCAAAAACAAAACTGAATAATAGTATTGTAAATGGCAGTTATAGGAGAACTGGCAGATGTGGAACCGGAAGTGATGTAAGTGAAGGTGGAACTGGAAGTGACGATTTTTTCAGCTGTTCTGCAGAGGAAAGATATTATGGATCATTGCATACTGCCACACCCTGGCATGTAATTACAAGCAATTGAGCCCTTTAGATTCCTCCCATGCACATGTGTGTGACTATATATGTAGTCAAGTAAAACATGAACTAATTAATTGCATAAATGTATGTAATTAAGCACGAGTAATCACATCTAACATTAAAACATGTAATTATAAAATTAATATATAAATCATAAAGTAAATACATATGGAATAACAAAAGTAATGTAGCATTAACACAAAAAAAATTAGAATAAAGGCACCACCACCACCACCTCCTCCTCCTCCTGTTTCTTCTTCTTCTTCTTCTTCTTCTTCTTCTTCTTCTTCTTCTTCTAAGTTGCCACAGTGGATCATTGTTTTCCATGTCTTCCTGTCCTCTGCATCTTACTCTATTACACCCATCTTCTGCATGTCCTCTCTCACCACATCTAATCTCTTAGGGCTTCCTTTTACCTGGCAGCTCTATCTTTAGCATCCTTTTCCCAATATATCCAGGATCTCTCCTCAGCACATGTCCAAAACAACGTAATCGTGCTTCACTGACTTTCTCTCTAAACCGTCCAACCTGAGATGACCCTCTAATGTACTAATTTTTAATCCTGTCCGTCCTCACCCCACCCAATGTAAATCTTAACATCTTTAAATTTGCTCTGTCTCCTGTTTTTTGGTCAATGCCACTGTCTCCAACCAATATAACATAGCTTGTCTCAGGATCCTGTAGATCCTGTAGATCTTCCCTTTCACTCTTGCTGATACCCGTCTGTCACAAACTACTCCTGACACTCTCCTCAATCCATTCAACCCTGCCTGCACTCTCTTTTCACCTCTCTTTCACAATCCCTGTTACTCTGCATTGTTGATCCCAAGTATTTAAACTCATTCACCTTTGCCAACTCTACTCCCTGCATCCTCACTATTCCACTGACATCCCTCTCATTTACACATGTGTATTCTGTTTTGTTCCTAATGATCTTCATTCCTCTCCTCTCTAGAGCATATCTCCATCTGTGTAGGGTCTCCTCAACCTGCTCCCTACTCTCACTACAGATTACAGTGTCATCAGCAAACATCATAGTCCACAGGGACTCCGGTCTAATCTC